>NC_089912.1:13154272-13379272 GCF_040182565.1 Anser cygnoides | reverse complement strand
TAAAGCACCAAGCACCTGACTGACTTCTCTCTGACATTTCCCATGCTATGCTGCAACTACTAAAGAACAAGGTTCTTCTTGCTCAAATGAAAATCACAAATCAGCAGAGAGTCAGCACATTCCTATGTATGAATCACTCAGGCCCCATGGTCCTAAATGGTGCCCGCAGCATAGCCCTAGCAATAGTTATCTGCACAGGGATGAATTTTAAACATCCATAATCCACAGAGCAGCCAATTGTTGGCAGTAGCAGAGACAGAATACCAAAATCAGTTTGAATGTAAAGTATGCCCATCAAAACTGAAATTAATCAAAACATTTTGCACAGGTTATGTACAGAAGGAGAATACTCTGCCTAAAGTACCAAGTACGACATTGCATACCACATTATTTATAGTATACAGATATATTTAGGTCTGCATGCAAGAAAGATGTTTGCCTATTGAAGGAAACATCCCCTCCACATAAGTTTTTTGTATATACATGGTCCTTGATTTTTAGAGATGGAAACAGAGCTTCATAGAAAATCTAATATGATACAAGAGTTTGATTCAGAGTTATATAATTTTTTTTTAAAAACTGGAGTTGTATGGAATTAAAGAAAACTGAAGCACAGGAAAATTTTGCTAGTTCATTAGGTTGAATAATTCGTTAGATTGAAGCAACTATCTATGGCTTTCCTGTAAGGATTCTGTGTAGTTTGCCCATGAAGGTCTGCAGCAATCCAGAAAACACATTCTCCCTAGTTATTCTTCTTACTACTATTTTTTCTAATATGCAGCTTTGCTCCAATTCAGGAAGCATTTTTTTTTTCTATCATGAATTAAAAGATTTTTTTCCTTCTTTCATAGTACCATACAAACATCACCGATATTTATTCATTTCTGTATGCGATTCACAATCTCTTATTCAGACCCAGAATTACCTCAGAGTAGGTAGTCTTCACTGTAATTTTGTTGAAAATTTTTATTTTTTTATTTTATTTTATTTTATTTTATTTTATTTTATTTTATTTTATTTTATTTTATTTTATTTTATTTTATTTTATTTTATTTTATTTATTTTATTATTTTATTTTATTTTATTTATTATTTTTTCTTTGAGGAACACCTTGGTTTTAAAGCCAGCAGTAATGATTTTGTCTGCTACTATGCAGAAAAAATATTTTCTGTTCTGTTGTGATGCTGGCACATATACCATCTGCACTTAACTTGGGAGGCAACTAGGACTCAGAAAGGTTTTACCAAGGACAGACATCACTGTCCCAATGCAATATGTGTACATTTCTGTTTTTAACATGAAGCCTTTCAAATTCAGCTTCTTTCTTTTGACTCCCAATCTTTATGCTCTGTTCACCTGAAAGAAAATTTGAATATTATTCTTTGTTTTAGCATTTAGGGAAAATATCACCCATGTAGAGGGAACTGAATTGAGATCTGCCTCTTGAATGAATGCACAGTCAACCGAGACACAGCACAGCAGAGGGCTACATTTTATAAGGAGAGGCAGTGATACTGCTGCATTTTGGGTGACACTGATCACGTAAACATATGCTGAGAATGCAAACCAAGTTCCTCCAACAAGATGGGCATGGAAGCACATCTTTAGTGTTTTTGTTTGTTTGTTTGTTTGTTTGCTTTTAAATAGATAGGGCTCGTTTTGTCACAAGCCCTGTGTGTCGTGTGAAGATCCCTGCCCAGTTCTTCTCCAGAAGCAGAACTTCTGAGTCCCAGACAAGAATAGTCTTATAAATTGAAGCCAGAAGGTGTCAGTGAGTTCAAAAATTCAGCAGCAACAAAGGAAAGTTGTTAAGACCTAAATTTTAATTTAGATACATAAATCTCACTTTTGACTGCCTTCAGCCACCTGAGCCTCTCAGAGGCTCTGGCCTGACTAATTTCAAAACTGAAAGCCATCTGTACAATTTCAAGTCAAAGAAGTCAAGCAAATGTGTCTGTTCAGCTAGATAAAGGCTTTGGGAGCTTATCAGAGAAAGGGGCCCAGATAAGAATCACAGCTACCAGACCAAGTGTGAGAGTGAGTTTAGATGTCAAGCTGAGCCACACTACTAGCACCTGGGTCCTCTATCAGCTGCACTAAAAGAACATCGTGTGGTAATATGCTGGAAAAGTCCAAAATGTTGTGAAATCAGCTAGCCTCATTAAATCACCATCTTCCAGAGTGCTGTCTAATTTGTTCTCACGAGGTTTCAGATCTCTTCAAACCATTGTCAGGAAATACCATACAGTTATTTTCTTTAGCCCCAGTTTGTTGCTTCTCTATAATTGTGCTATAGGTATTCAGAAATACACGTTGACTGGATTCAGTCTGGTTGTTCCTCATCCCCTTCACAGTCCAAATGTGAAAAGCAGTTTGTTGACTATTTCTGTTTCTTTGCAAAGTATTATGGGTGATTACCATTGCAGAGTGATGATTAAGAAATTCTGCAGTGTCTGTAAGAAGCTAGAAAAGGTGATCATTCTAGTTTACTATTTAAAAGCCAACAATATTATTAGTACTGTGCAGACCACAAAAATCAAGACAGTCTCTGCAGTGGAGAGCTTATAAGCTAAAGCTATGAAACACAAATAAACACTGATTTTCATCAAAAGGAAAAGAGGGTCAAAAGCCTCCTGTGCTGAAAAGCTGGACAACTTCATGCTGAAACATATAGCACAAATAAGGATTCAAAGCTCCATTTGAGGAGGTTTTGGGCATCCACAGTTCACCGTGAAATCACTGGGAGCTGCAGGGTTAGAACACCTATCCAGAGCAGACCATTAGCTTAAATGACAGTAAAATCAGCAAAGGTTATAAAGTGCTTTCCGGTTATTTATCTGACAGGTGGTGCCATTGAAATGGTGGAATTAGGGTACTGTAAAGAAAACATGGCTCTGCCAGATAAGTGCAGCTGATCTGTACTGTTTATTTACTTATTTATTTAATTTATTTTTATTTTATTTTTCATTATTTTATTTTGCATATGACATTATTTGGGAGCAAAACATATGGAACTCATGATATTTTAATATACCTTTTTATGGACAAAGTGATTACTATTTGTCACTATTCACAGTTGTGTAACAAGTCAGAGTCTCTGGTATGAATGTTATGGTAATGCTCATCACAAACATGCATAATGATGGCTTTCCTTTATGAAAGCTTTTCCCCAAATAGAACAGATGCTCATTTTTCCTCTTTGTTTTGAAAAACCTATTGCAAAGGACTGAATGAATCCCATCTCCACTGTAGGGCAAAGGAAATCCACTAGATTTCAGTTGTTATTGGGGTAATGTAAGTACTATAGAGGAATCAGTCTATAGTCTATGCTGTAGTATTCTATAGAGGAATCAGCATATAGAGTTTGATCTTTATTGAGGATGGTTGCTTGTAAGTCCTGTGTATAGAATTTATATTGGCTTCTGTAACAGCAAGACACAATATGAACACTGAATGTAATTTATGTCCCCATTTAGGCTTTATGTATTCCACCAGAATTATGTGAACAGCATTCTAGTCTCATTTCTATAACGACAGCTATATTTTAATAACACTATACTGAACACCCAAGCTTTTCTCATTGAAATGCTTTAAAGGGAGGTTTACATGTTGGCTGGAAGAGGCCTTACAATTTATTGTATTAAATTATAAGAAAAGGAAAGGAAACAAACACCGAGATACATACTGTAGCAATCAGCTCACTTCTACACAAGGTTCTCTCTTTAGAGCAGGAAACAGGTTACTGCACCACGTGACAGTGTAGAACACTTGATGAACACAGCACCGAAGGACGCTTAAAGCTACAGTTTTTTCATTGCACATAGCTGGCAGTCAGTAGTCATCTTTTTTAGAGAATTCATCACACGGGAATATGTAGGATATATAAAGTTACAATCATGGAACAACCTTGCACTGCATTACACTTTTCTGTGGTTTGGATGAATTTTGAAAACAAAATTTGGAATTTTTTAAGTAGCTACTGACACAGCTTTAAAGACCAAAGTAGTAACTTGCCTAGCACCTTGACAATAAAGGTATGTGCCAGGGAGTGTAATAAGGCAATTACATGCAGAGAAAGCATTTGTTGATAGGAACACCATAATGATAGTATGAATTCTATTTATACAGTGCAGTGAAATGTACACATGCAAGTTGCCGAGACATCTGCATTTCTCATCCACATCTAGTCAGTTTACTTCTTTCGTTCCCACCTATCAGGTTCCCTTCAGCCTACTTTGATTATTTTAGATTTGTGAGCGTCTAATACACCCCACCCTGATTAAAAACTGGCATGCAGTCAATCAAAGACACAGCACTCTGAAGAAAGGAATTCTCAAATAGCTACTGATGCCTGCCTGTATTGTCTACAGCTGTAGTATTGCCTACAGCTTGAAACCACCCACACACCCATATGAATGTGTAACAAGCAGCTGAATATAGAGAAGAAATTGCTGGGCAGAATCATGAAATTAGTACGAAAAAAAAGGATGCTTAAAAATACTGGCAGAGTAAAATCCTGTACCTATCCATCTTTCTAAAAACAAAGAACAAGTAAAACTGCACATTATATCACCTTCTGCAAAAGCCATGAGTGGCACTATTCCACCTTGGCCCATAACAACTCTGACGAAGTTCTAGAAACACCGAATCAACTGTGGCTGACTATGGGGTGCTCCTCTGCCCACAAAACAGTCTATTACTCTGTAAAAAAGGAGAGTAATTGCATGCTTGGTATTGCATGGAGTGTTGCTATTGCAACACCAATTGATGTCTACTGTCCCCTGTCTTGTTATCTGTTTTGCTACCATGGGCAAGATAATGTCACCAGACATATTTTCATTAAGTAGTGCTGTCTTTTTCTCCTTTGACATTTTTATTTATTTATTTATTTATAATCTCTCTCTAATTGGAGACTTGTATAATATCCAATCTCCTTTTCCTCTTTACTGGAGCTTGAATACAAAGACACTTTGTGTGACAGAGATGTAATGCAGCAAAAATCATAGGTATCAGTGTCCTGCTCACACTGTCTTTCCTGCACAGTGAGGGAATGGAAAATGAATGGAGCTTCACTGTGAGCAGACAATGGGAGTGGAACAATAGCTAGCAACCAGCCAGTTTTAGGGCAGAACAAGGCTCAGAAGTAAGGGTGTTTTTTAGTAATAATTTCCACTGCAGTTTGAGCCTCCTGTTAAGCTAGGACTGCCTTACAGTCTGTTTGATCATGTTTTACCATGATGCATGTTCTCTTCTCATAAGTAATTTCATCTTGTATATTTATTACTGTACCTGTAGCTCCTTACTATATCTATTTCTGATGAAAAAAAACTTATAATAGGGAAGAAATACTAGCTCTTGGCACATGGAGATTGCAGATCTAATGAAAAAAAAAAAAAAGAGCAAAAATTAAAAAAAAAAAAGACAGTATTGACCCTCTTGCCTTTTTGACAACACCTTTTTGGAGGGTTGGGGTGTATTTCTCACTACTCTGGTAGGTGTACTCTTCTACCCTGTTGATTGTGGGTGTGTGTGTCATGGCTTTGGGCACCACCCCCCAGGTTCATTAGTTTAAAGGACGATGTACTAAGTCACCAACCTGTCAGCAAAGATTTTCCCTCCTTTCTTAGATAGGTGGATCTCTTCTCTCCCCTGCAATCTTTATTCACTGAAGTACCTTTCCATAATTATAAAAACTAAACATGTTGAACATGCCAGCCACATAGACAGGTATTAATCTGCATGATGTGTCAACTTCTGCCCATGCCTCTTCTGACTAGCAAGATAGAAGAGAAGACCACCTGGGCCCTCACCCCCTTCACTTTTCCCCCCAGGGACAAGTCCTGCTTGATCTTGCTCAGGTTGTGCTGTACCATATCATTAGTGCCCACATGGAAAAGAAGTGGGGGATAGTAGTCTGTGCTTTTTACCAGTTGTGGCAGTCTGTCTGTGACATCCTGATTTTCCTGGCAAGAAGCAGACTTCTCTCAGCTGCATATCAGGCCAGCAGATGGGGGCCTCAGAGCACAACAGTAGTCAGTATGAACTAGCAGTATTTGCTGCTTCCTTCTGGGGCTTTTAACATTTGTAGCTGGTGCTGTTTCATCCTGTGAGTCTTGATCTTTGATTTCATCCACTGCCAAAACATATTCCTTTTTGGTTGGTACTTAGAGGAAACAGAGAGAATCATCGTCCTATTGCCATGAGTTAGCAGGGACCCTGACACCTCCTTTTCCAAGGTGCTATCTGTGACTTGTTGAGATTCTTTGTCTGCTAGTCCTTGAAAGTCAGTGTGCTGCGGTCCTAGTAATTCTTCATGCAATGCCTCAAGTAATACTCTATGTGTTTATTGTTCCTCTTTTCTGATTCAGTGTAACCTGACGACTTCTTCCTGCAGTTCCTCCATCTGCTGCCTGTGGGACTCCACCAGCACATGCCTACCACAGAAGGACCTCCTACCCTCTTCCACCCAGAAGTGAGGACTGCAAAATCTGCAGCCCTCTACCTGGAAAGCAGCCTCCTTGAGAGGTAGCTCTGTCTGGGTAGACACCTGCAGTCATCCCAGACTGGCCTGGTTAGGAAGACAGTTCCTGGCTGCTGCAGGGTGCAGTACTTGCCTGGTCTCAACCACCACACTTCCAAGGGTCTCAGAGCACTGCCTAATCGGCCATGATAATTCCTGGAGCCATCCAGCTCTTTGGTCGGTTTGCAGAAACTACAACAGGACAGAGAGACCTTCGAGGCTGCCACCTAAGCCTGGTGGTGAGAGGAGGAAATGGCAGCTGGCCTACTGGCATAGAGCATCACCCTTCTCACGCAAGTGGCTGTGCAAACTGCTGTGCCACTCCTCCTGTCGTGGCAGTCCCTGTCTGCACACCCCATCCATGTTAATGCATTATTCACAGTCCCAGAAATAAAAATAAAAATTAAAAAAAAAAAAAAAAGTTCTGGTGTCTGTATTACTTTAATTTATATAGTACCACAGAAATTATTATTTATTTATTTATTCATTTATTTTAGATAAATTAAATTGCATTTTCCTTTTTCAAGTATTTTTCTGTTTCACTGTAATAGCATATACAGCTGGCTTTGCAGATGAAGTTAACAGCAGTGGATCAGTTTGAGTGACTGAAGGTTGGATGGGGCTTTGGGCAACCTGCTCTAGTGGGAGGTGTCCCTGCCAATGGCAGGGGGGTTCGAAATAGATGATCATAGAATCATAGAATGCCTTGGGTTGGAAAAGACCTTTGAGGTCATCTAATTCTAACCCCCCTGCCATTGGCAGGGATGCCACCCAATAGATCAGGTTGCTCAGGGCCTCATCTAACCTGGTCTTGGACACCTCCAGGGATGGGGAATCCACAGCTTCTCTGGGCAACCTGTTCCAGTGCCTCACCACCCTCTGAGTGAAGAATTTCCTCCTAACCTCTAATCTAAATCTCCCCTCTTTTAGTTTAAAACCATTCCCCCTTGTCCTGCCATTATCTTATTGAGCAAAGAGTCACTCTCCATATTTTTTATAAGACACCTTTAAGTCCTGAAGAGCTGCAACAAGGTCACCCTGGAGCCTTCTCACGTCCAGGATGAACATCCCCGGTTCTGTCAACCTTTCTTCATGTATCTCCTGAGGCCGTGTTACCTGGGTTAAATAATATGCTTTGGCCTGGTTTTCTAGACCATGCTTCCTGAAGGCAAAGGTTGTTTCTTGATAGCAATTTCCACATATTTCAGTATAAGATTTGTCTTTTTTTTTTTTTTTTGCTTATGATAATGATACAGAATTCTGCAGTTCTACTGAAGTTCTACAAGAAGTTCCTGAATTTTGAATTACTAACTCAGATTTCTGTCGTAATTGTTTTTGTGTATGAGACAGAGGGTCCAAACTGAATCAGTATTACCTGAAGCAGATGATTTGGGGGAAAAAAAAAATAAAAAAATTCTGATTTTCTTGAGTTTCTTGAAACTTTTTTTCTCCCCAGCATATCAAAAAATAAACTGGTGAGTCATTATAAGCATAATAGAAAGTGCAGCTACAAGAGATTTTATTGATAACCTAACCTTGAATCCTACCTGTTTGGATGAGTCATCATTTCCCTTAAGTATAGGTATCAGGATATTGTATGAGAAACCATCTTCTGCTGGCTGCTCATTTCAACTTTTTATTTATTTATTATTTTTTTTTAAGAAGTGCAGAATATCATGTTTTAAATCTAAGGATGTATGGAGGGCCAGAAATTCACTTTTCTTCTCAGCCTTTTGAATGAAGAAAGCAATCAGAGTTTTTCTTTAAAGTGGCCATCATTTATGGTTCACCCTCTATAAATCCTTTAGGACATAAATTTAAAAGACATTTTTAGGCAAAGAGCTACTTAATTGTGTATTTAGCTAACAAAAATAAACAGGCCCTTAAATTTAACCATATATTTGCACAGTATTCAGGACTAGGTTGGACATGAGGATTTCCTGAAACAGTTTCCTAGTATTTAATCTAAATTTTTTTTTTTTTGGCACTTTTTTATTTTAGACCAGTGCTCTGAGACAATATCTCAGTGCCATTTGCAACATTTTGTGTGATTGCAAATTCTCTACAGTTCCAAAACAGAAATATGATCCTCCAGACTTCATTATGCTCAGTGATAGGAATGGGGTGAGGTGAGGGTTATATGTAATATTAGAATGCTCTTTGGCATGGTGCTTAGAAAGACAGAATATTGATGGAACAAGACAATATTCAACCTAGATTTTTCCTTCCTGTTATTTTCTCTCTCCACTTTTTTTTTTTTGTATTGTTGTGGGTTTTTTTTTGTTGTTTGTTTGTTTTTGTTTTTTCCTACAATGGCTCTGAAATCCCACTAAGATAATGTTTATTGTATAGAATTAAAAGAGGCAGGAAAATATACATTAATTCTTACGTATTGCAAATTGCATACAACAATAGAAGAGAGACAGAGAGACAGAAAATGTACAAGGGAAAGGTATGATTGCTTTTGTTCCTGATCCTTTAACAAACAAGCAGAAACAAAGTTGTCATGATATCACCACATTTTATTTTCAGAAAAAGCAGGACTAACACACATGAACTCATATCTGTTCTCCACTGGGTAATTTCCAAATGAGAATAGAAACCACAGGAAATATATTAATCAAATGAAGACCAAACAAAATAAAACCTAACTATTAATCAAACTAAGAATTTGGGGATTCAGTCCCTTCTTTGTCTCTCTTATACATATACACACAAAGTAACCGTTCACTGACTTTTTGTTTCCTCATGCATGAAGAAAGGAGAAAAAGGTCAAAAATCAGAATATGTATTTAAAAACAGCATACTTGCAATTAGTCTAACAGGAATATAAAGACTGTTTTATTGTGAGGTCAGGTAGACAGGACAATGGATTGCCTTTCCTTGTACAACCATTGCTCGTTATCAATTTGGAGAAAACCCTTGCATTTCCAGCACAAAGAGTAGTCTATAGTAGGATAGACATGACTTACAGAAGTGCTTTGAGGCTTTATTTATGTATGTGAGATTTCTTTGCTTCTAGAATAACAGATGTTGCCTACATGTTTTTCTGCAAGGCAGTACTCCTCTGCTTGCTGCTACTTTGCTTCTGGGGTTTCTTGGCCAGATTTGTTCACAGTAGCCCAGTCCTTTATATTCAAGGGCATGAATCAAAATTTATGGTCATTCATAGAAAGGCACTGGCCTTAGTGTGAGTTCATCTGGAAAAAAAAAAATCTGACAAAAATAATATAGATTCAATACTAATACTAGTAGAAGAAAAATAGAATGCTTTTCTTTAGGGCTCCAAAGTGCTTCCTTTTAAGGATAACCATCCTTAAAGGACTTATGGCATCGAATGACTTATGCCATCAGTTGTGTACATACCAGGTATCTGAGATGAGTACCCTCTATTACCAAATTCAGCTAGAACCCCAGATCCTTCAGGAAAACCAGAATATTTAAGCTGTTTGCATTTCAGGCTGGCAATGGAAGCATTTATTCAGAAGTTTATGGTACCTACCCAACATTTCTGCCTGTTCCTATTGATGAAATCATTGAGTTAGGTATCTAAATCTTTTCTACAATATATCACGAGAATTTAGTGTAGAACTTCCAGCCCCAAGAAATTCCTCAGTAAAGCTTTAATGTAAGGAGATTCAGCTGGTGGACTGGAGGACTTGAGAACTTTGGGAAACCACAGGAAGAAAACAAAGAATATGCCAAGTGCCAATTATTTTCTGGTGAAGAAAGACATAAATACCAAAAGCTTTGAAAGACAGAAGTGATTTTCAGCTGAAGGGATTCTTGTCTACTCATGCTCTTTGTGAAACCTATACACAGGCTTCAGAAAAGTAGCCAGAGACATCAAGCATAAGCTAAACAGATTTGCTATATTCAAAGTGGATCCAGGGTTGAAGTGATTAATGCAGTGTTCTTTAATAGAGGTAGATTCTCTGCTCTTCAGTATCTGTAACTTCCTTAGAGATGGAGAACTCATTTAAGTTTGAACTTTTGTTTCAACTGTTCATAGCTTTTTTTTTTTCTTTTTTTTTTTTTCTTTTTTTTCCAGGCATAGACAGCAGCCTGAAATAAAATCACAACCAACTGCAACAGTTTGCTGTACCTACAAAAATTATGTAAGCATACTAGAAACTGTTAGTCAAATTAGGATTTTGCACATGACCCATATCTCCTAGAACAACCTCAGTGCAAACAATCCGTAAAGCAGAGCTTAATTTAACAGAACATCAGTGACACCTGGGCAATCAATATTTTAATTACTGAAACGATTACTTTATTGATTAGTAGTTCTATGATCTGACGGTCTTCCACTCCATAGGTGGTCAGAATCAAGGGTTGTCTTTCTTAATACTCTGTCCTCTTTTATATATGGCAAATAGAGATCCTGCCTTCAGCTTTTTTTGTGATAAACTTACTGTATAGCTGGACATGTACTAATACCTATTCTTACCTAATTTCGGCCTTGTTTGGTAAATTTTCTAAATTTGTGATTAAGAAAATTTGTAGCAATCAAACCATTACAATCAAGCAATGAAAAAAAAATCCAATCAAAAAAAACAAAAAATAAAAAAATCACCCATTCCTTTTTCATGCACAGATAGGCAATAAAAATTATGTAGCTTTTCATTTAATTATATTTTTATACAAATAGTTATCGAACGAACATTTTCGCTATCAGAGTTTTAATTACATAGTCACATCTATTTATGCCATGAAGGCCAAACTTTAATTTTACACAGCAATTGATGATCACAATGAAGATAAATTGGACCAATCTCAAAGAATGGCTAATACCATGTAATTAGAGAATCACCCTAATAACTTTGCGTCATCACAAATTTTGCGACCTTATTCCTTCCTGACCTATGCAGATCAATGAATATTGTTAAAGACAAGACCTAGCAGAGAATTCTAAGGTTTAAATCTAACCCTTAGATATGATGAAAAATGACCTTTTGATCCAGCTGTCTGTTTTCTGTGTTTTAGTTTGTGGTCCAGGATAATTTTTATGTCTTACGGAATATATGCTAGTACCTCAGCAACTAAATACTGACAAAGTAAATAGTTTCTGAGAAATTTGTAAAAAAAAAAAAAAAAAATCCTTTTAAGACGTGATACTGTTTAATTTTTGTAATTACTTGACGTTCTATTGTAGTGATTTTAAATATCTTTCCAGCTGGACTGCTCAGGTTATCTATGTCTTACTTGGTTATAAGTCTTTGATCCAGCTACCAATAACCATTGTATAATTCAAATATGTGGAAAGTATTTTGAAATTTTTACTTGTCTCTGGGTCTTCGGAACAATAATTTTTTTAAATATTTTGTAATTCTGGATATAACGAGATTCTATTCTGTGATTCTGTGAGCATCATCTGAATTAACACAGTCTTGCTCGAGACAAAATTAAAAATAGCCTCTCTTTTTTGGTCAACTCTTGTAATTAGATTTTCTCATTCTCTTTTTTAATGAGATTTTCAAGTGTTATGACTTTTTTTTTTTTAATTTTTTTCATAACGCAATCAAATATTTTGTTAAACGAACATCACAGTGTTAAATTTTATGGCCTTTCCATTTTGTCTGTGTCATTTCTCACAATTCTTAATTTTCTTATTCATCCAGTAAGGACAAAGAATATTTCCTGCACAGTAGGCTGGGATTTGTATTCAGATGAAGACTTCTGATGAGGATTCCTTTTCAGAATTTTGTCTTTCTAAATATTATTAACTGTCCTAAATTTTGGTTGAATAACACAAACAAAATACAACTACAAAAATATTAGCGATACAGCTGGAATTGATATTAAAAATTTGACAGACTGATCAGAAGAGCTGTATTATCCATAATACAGAAGTACAGTTTTGGATTACATTGCTCCTCAATCTTCCATTATATTAAGGCTATATTAAGGCGTAGTGAATGAGTAAATTTAAGACATATAGGGAAATTCTGGTCTACTATAAAATGAACAAATAAAGAAAATTATTGACAAATTTGCATGTCACTGAGAAATACTAGTACTAATTTTAAAAGGCGAAATGGAGTTGCACCTGAATTGTATATTTCAGTAGGATAGTCCTTAATTTTTA
The DNA here is from genome assembly GCF_040182565.1 of Anser cygnoides. Classification (NCBI taxonomy): domain Eukaryota; kingdom Metazoa; phylum Chordata; class Aves; order Anseriformes; family Anatidae; genus Anser; species Anser cygnoides. The sequence continues at coordinate 13,366,661 of NC_089912.1, read as the reverse complement.
ATAAAAATTATGTTGTAATACCTACTTTATTTCATGGGATCAGGACTGAGTTTTATGTACAAATATTTATACATACATTCACAAACACACACATATATATCTGTATATTCTAACTCAATTATTAACAGTAATAAATAATGCACTCTATCATGAAAAATGAACAGACAAAAAAAACCACCAAACCTAAGTGGGAATTTGACAGTTACACTATCATTTAAGACCTAAAAACTTACAATTTAAAATTGTCTAGTCAACATGTGCCCTAGAATTCAGAAGTTTTGAATGTTTAAAACTAGTATTTTCTAGAAATAGATTAGACAGGGCTATAATAATTTTTAGACCGCTTTTCCTCTATATATCTGTGCAAGTGTCTAACATTTTAGGCCTCTGTAATTACCATTAATTTTTGTGAACAGCTGGTGTATGGACATAAACTTTGTATAAATTGGTCCACTTACATTACCTGGAAAGTGAAAAGGGGACTAATAGCTGTTTCTAATCCTAAACCCAGCAGACTTTAAAAGTGCCATATATTTGACTGACAAGAAACTGACTACTTCTCTCTTAACTGTTTCTCCTGTGACTAATGCATGCATTAGCAGCAGTGTTGGGGACAAAGGATAAAAGAAAGAAGAGAGACAGAAGCCAAAAGGAGAACATTACCAGCTTATGTTGAAAGGTCATTCTCTTCAAAGGAAAATCTTTTTCTGCAAAGTATAGTCTACAGATAACCACTGTTCAGATGAAAGCAGCTGTGAATCTGCAGACTTAACATACAAACTTTGCACTTCCAATTACCGAGCCCCATTAAAGATGCAAAGAATGTAAAGATTTTTACTAATCAATTTAAAGCCGTCAATATCCTTATCATTTGTATATTGTGTATTTAAAAATGTGAGGAAAGCAGTAATCTTTGTTAAGGTGGATGGAATAGGAAGTGGTGTTAGCAATTTCAAATTAAGCACAAATTCAGAAGGAAAATAAATTTATGTCAGGACTGTACGTTCAGGTAAGCATTGAGATTCTGATTTTTGTTGCATAAAGGAATGTAAAGCATCAGGCAAACCTGCAATGCAATTGCAAGTTCTCTGTGCAATGAAATTCCATGACAGCAGCTATAGGTCTCAGTTCCATAGCACAAAATTTACACACTCTGCAATGAATGTTAACAGTTTTGACTTTTTCTTAATTCTTTTCAGGAATAAATGGAAAGGTATGCACTTTGTGAGTAACTTTCTTTCCAGAAAATAGACTTCAGTGGAGTTTGCTTCTTAGTTTTGTGTTTGTTGCAAAAAGCAATCATGACATTCATAGAATCATAGAATTATTAAGGTTGGAAAAGACCTTCAAGATCACCTGGTCCAACCATCACCTTACTACCAATGTCACCCACTAAACCATGTCCCTAAGCACCAGGTCCAACCTTTACTTGAACACCCCCACGTGTGTGGTGGAGGTGTGACGCCACCACCTCCCTGGGCAACCCTTTCCCATTGTCTCCACTTTGTTCACATTGTCCCTGCACTGACATTTCTGGATAGTACTATAATACTAGCAACTTTGGAAAGCTAAAAGCAACATATTTAGAATTTTTTAAACAGATGGACTGGTCTTTAAAAGTAGAAAGCTGCTTTGAAAGGATAGCTGACTTATTTAAAATCTCACAGGAAAAGAGATCTATCTAACCCTGTTATTTTTGTGTGACCCACAGAAGAATGTTATCTTTAAGAACACACAGAAGTCAGATACATGGTGCTGTCTAGAATTCAGTGGAAACTGTGTCCAACTTCTGTTTATATCTTTTTTTTTTTTTTTTTTAACTATTACTTGTTTCAGTTCCATGGTATTTTTATTCTTCTAAATATAACTCAGAGTACTTTATTTTACTCCTTTTCTTTTTTTTTTTTTTAATTTCAATATGTGAATTGCCTGACTATGGAGGAACAGAATAAAGATACCCTGAGATCCACAAGACAGTATCATACTGATGCTTGATATGATATGGATATACTTGATTATCTCTGATCACCTGAAACTAGATGGGGCTGATATGTCTGTTACACAGAAAACAGAAAACCCATTACTTTCATCTTAAAGAGAAGAGAATACTACAATAGACAGTTAGACTCTTAATGGAAGTTGCTTGCCAATATCAATAGGATCACCTGTTGACAGTTAGTTGTAAAACATAATTAGGTATTAATCTCATGGTGTTTAGTATTGTGTTAATTCCACGGTGTTGGTCTGAAGGTGTAAGGCCCAAAGGCCCAGCAAATAATATCATAAATTGGGAATCAATTATATAGGCCTTTGAATTGCATCTCCTTAGCAATTACTACTTGAGCAATCTCACCAAGGGTATCAAAGCTGCAAATTGGAGAACTGCAAGATAAACCAAAACGTAACTATTTACATTACAACCAACTTCCCCCCCACCCTCACCCCCGTTAAGAAAACCTTTGTTCCTATTTATTGCTGTGCTCCTACATCCTGATTCTTATGACACACACAGGAGAAAGAGCTGTATTACGGATGAAGCTTTGCATTGCTAGCATGCAGCAACTATGTAGAAGAGATGGTATTTCAGCTCCTGCTGCCATAAAACTATTCCAATCTTTAGTCTCTGTGTTCCACAAAAATATTATTTCTAAGTTAATGATGTCCTGGACAAATGATGTTATAGGACATGTATTTCAGATATAACTTCTGTCAACTCAGTGAAAACTGAAATGGACTTCCTGGATCTGGATATGATTTTCAAAATCCTGATTCTGGCCATTTCTGACTGAAAAAGGCAAAGCTACTGTACTATCCTCTACATGTTACCCTACTCTGCTACTGTTAGTAAGTAAACTGCTAGCAATGCACTAGGATAAACTTGGATTCAGACACTAACTGCACTTTCTTTTGGGACTTCAGTTTTGGGACTTCAGAGCTTTTCAGCTGATAGCTTTTATATTCTCTACCTATCTGTTTTGGACCAAAGAAGCAGGAAAAAAGATAGGGTCTAGTAGAATGCTCTATCTGGAAAGTAACTACTGATGAAAAACAGGTATCTTCTATGTATTGTTAAATTATATGTAAGTTTCTGTTTCCTTAGGAAACAAGGAATGAAACTACAGAGGCAAAGTCCTCGATAATATCCTACAAACTCCAGACTATCATTGCCATTCTTTTGTACTGACATATATGTATTAATTCTGTTTTCACTCTATTGATAGAAACTCCTTCCTTGAACTTGTGGACAAAGATAAAACATCTCATACTACCTTTTAGCAGCTGTATGTATATTGGCAGATTTCACTTTACCACAAGCCATTTCTACAGTAATTATTTTTTCTTTACCATTTGTCCTGGTTTCAGTTAGGACAGAGTTAATTTTCCTCCTAGTAGCTGGTAGGGTGCTATGTTTTGGATTAGAAGAGTGCTGATAACATGCTGATATTTTAATTGTTGCAGAGCAGTGCTTACACCAGGCCAAGGACTTTTCAGCTTCTCGCTCTGTCCTGCCAGCGAGCAGGCTGGGGGTGCAGCAGGAGCTGGGAGGGGACAGACCCAGGACAGCTGACCCAAACTGGCCAAAGGGGTATTCCATACCATCTGATGTCATGCTAAACAATATATAGGGGTGGCTAGCTGGGGTGGGGGGCCGGCTGCTCAGGGATAGGCTGGGCATCGGTCAACGGGTGGTAAGCAATTGCATTGTGCATCACTTGTTTCGTACACATTATTATTAGTAATACCATTATCATCATCATCATAATCATTATTATTGTTATTATTATATTCCTGTCTTAATAAACTGTCTTTATCTCAACTCACAGGCTTCACTTTCCCGTTTCTCTCCCCCATCCCAGAGAGGGAGGGGGGAGGGTGAGCGAACGGCTGTGTGGTGTTTAGCTGCTGGCCGGGTTAAACCACACCATTTTAGTATGCACCACAGAATAATCTAGATTTAACAGAATGGCTAAGGGTGTTACCTAGTGTGTTACAAATTTCAGTGTATTTGTAACTATCAGTAGTAAACCTTGGAAACAACTTCATTTAATTTTCTTGCAGTTATAGGTTCTGCTGCCACAAGCTTTCACTTTTTTCTTCAAAATGACAACGGACTGATACAAGGCCCTTCTGAGATATTTCCTGTTTTGTCTTCCTTATTTGTTCAATCACTGTCTTTGGATATCAGTTCGATGTTGGACCTGCTGGTTTAGCCTATTTGTTTCTTCAGAAGAGAAAAACCAGATCCTTAACCAGAAAGTGTCTTAGGCCATATCTGAGGGACCACACAGAAATGTAAACTAAAGGTGCAAAACAAAGACTAGAAAGTCATGATCATTCTCCCTCATATTTTTAATCTTCTCCATCATCTACTAAATCTACAGGTTTGTATTCTGCAGCTGTTGCACATTTCCATTTGGAGAGTGGAATGTCAGTGTAGCGGTATCACAGTGGTTTCACTCCATGCATGTCTCTCACTCCCCCTCCTCAGAAGGACGGGGAGAAAATATGATGGCATCTGCAGGGTTGTTCCTTTCACATTTCTTCAACCCCTTCTTCTAGCTGCTGTTGCACAGCATTTACCATCCTTCCCTAAATGTGCTCTCACAAAGGCATGACCAGTGCTGCTCATTGGTTCAGCTTTCACCAGCAGTGGGTGCCTTTTGGAGCTGGCTGGAATTAGCTCATATCTGACATGGGGCAGCTCCTGGTCTTTTCTCACAGAGGTCACCTTGCTATCAATACCATGCCATATACACCTCAACACCTTTTATAAACAAATCTTAGCTAATGGCATTAGGTTTCAAGATATATTTTCTACATTTCTCATTTCTGCTGGAAAATTAGCAATCCGTAAATGCAAGATGCTTATTTCATTCATTATTTCAATTGTCTAGGCTTCTTGCTCAAATTTTAGGAGTCCAATTTCAAAGTCATTTTTCCTATCTTCTTCTCCCTCCCTCTTTCCTTTTTTCCATTTTTTCCTCTTCCTTGAGACCTCAACTACTACCTGTAATTAGGTGGCTTACTTTTGTCTCATAATCCTTATTTGTTTAATCCAATCATCTTAACTGTCTGAGTTTCAGTTTATTGTTCCTATGCAGTTCACAGATTTATTCTTCACAGACCTGAGCAATACAGGTTCAAAGGCCAAGCTGTGTCCTTTAGCAAGGCGCTTCTCTTTCACGGAATATGGAATTCTATTTTCATCTTCTTATACAAACAGAACCCCAAATGCACATACAGCACATGTAGATAGAGGCTTTCTTAAAAACAAGTACCTGCAATCCCTTGCCTGTATTTATGAATCTAACTAGTGTGTTTATTTTACTTAGAAACCTAACTTTGTTAGGAAAGCCAAGATGAGGTTGCTTTTGTTGCATGTTGTTCCTGTTTTTGCAAGTTTTTACTATTTTATCCAGCCTGAAACTGTTAAAACACCATTCTCTTTTCTCTCTAGTAAGACATGTGCAGCTCTGCACTCAGCAACTCAGCATCACTAGTCTTGCCCACAGTATTTTGGGAGGCTGTTTTTGTTTTTTTTTTTTTTTTTTTTTTTTTCTTCCCATAGGAATATAAATCCTATTTGAAACTGGGAAGACAAGTTTCCTTGATTATATCTCAGTTCATCTTATGGCAATGCATGGATAGGATTAAACAGTCCTGTCAAACAGAGATACTGGTATCAGACGGCTTTTAATATTGCTGCTTATAGCAACAGAATAAATAAATGCAATCAGTAGTACCTATTCTTACTTCTCCAGTAATTATTTCATTAAATTCATATGTATGCTGTCAAGTATCAACAAAACTGCTGATAGCAACTAGCAAGTCTATTTGGTGGTAATAAACTATGCCCATTGAGGGTTTTGAAATGAATGTTATCAGTAACAGCAACTCTATGCTCATTTTATAAAACTTTTCAATGTACTAAACTAATAAAGATTAAAGAAAAGTATAACGAAGGAGCAACTCAGACTACAGGTTTAATTTAATAAGCAAAGACTGGCAAGCCAGCTAAGTAGTAAATACCCTGTGGGTACATGCAAAGACACTCACCCCATTCCAAATAGGTGGACTTACATAATTCTCAAAGCTTCAGTTCTTTCAAGGATGACAAGACAACATCTACCATGCCGTGTTTCTCAGCACTACCAACAGTCAAGGAACGATGACAATTTGAATGTAATGCCTAAGGCATGTTGGCAACAATGCAAGTGAATTATCTTCCAAACCCTCTTCCTCTTCCCAACACTGCACTGAAAATCTTTAGTTGCAGAGGCTGCTTCTGATCTTATTTTCTCTAGGTTCACAGTACTATAATTCCATTGACTTTGACAGCAGCATTAGTGCTTTACATCAGTGAAAAGGGATAAGAATAAAACTCTACATTCAGTCTTGAATTCAGAGTGCATTGTCTCACTAGAGAATAGGTATGCTCTTTCTTCTACCCAGGCAAATTTACAAAGGTGCTACAGGTGACATTACTGGCTTTATCAACACAACTTATTATTTTTTTTTTTTCCCCCCACAAAAAGTCATTAGCTCAGAATGCTGCCTGAATTTCCTCCAGATTGTGTAAAACAAACTATGACAACCAATTAAAAAGGTTAGCAGCAGCAAGGCTATCAGCACTATACTCATCATTTTGTTGCAGACTTCCCCTCAGCATGACAGCAATGTCCACCCTCTTCTCTAAGGAGATTTTTCTTTAAACTGTGGTTTTTTTTTTTAATTCTGTTGCATTAAAAGTTGAAGATGGGAGGTGAAATTATTCCAGAGGGAATGGGATTATTTCCACTCAACCTCAAAAAAACCTATATGTTGATTTGCATTTTGCTACATTATTTCTGGGACTACTCCTGTTGCAATCCATATTGCTCTCTTCAGTGATGTCAAGCCTAAATCTTGGTAGAGGCCATGTTTTATTTTTAATGGTGATCCTCACGCTGGAGTATAAAAGAAGATGCATATGCTTCTCATGTTACACTGAACTCCCTGTTATTATCAGGAAATCATAAAGGGTAGAGTAAACCCTTTGCATTTTAAATGTGCTTTCTGGTCGTCATTTATTAACTATCACGTTGTCTCTTCCAGTGTTGTTTAGATGGGAAGCATGTTCCTCTTTAAAGTTATCACTATTTCCCTTTCTTCTTTTTTGAGTTACTCTCTCATCTTCACTGCTTTTCTTACCCTGTTTTTAACTGTTTTTCTTTTCATTCTTCTGGAACTCTTTCATAGGCATTGTTTCCAAAACTACCCATCACTAAGATTTTATACTATTCTGTCCACAGAAATGCAATCAGTGACACAATTATTGCTAGTATTTCATGTGCACCAGAGAAGTCTGGAAGTATAATCCATCCTAATGAGACTGGATATCCTTTCCAGGTAAGTCTCCTCTAGGCTTTCTTTCAGGCTGAGCTATGAAGAAAACCTGCTTATTAGTTAACCTTCATTTTCCTTTGGAAAACTCAGAACCTGACAGCTAGAAACATTCTCTTTGCTACTGCACATTCACATTTGGATTCTTAAAAACGTGATTATATAAACACATTGAAACAGCTCAAGTGGGTCTTTCAATCAACTGGAAAGATGACATCACTGAACCATGCTAATTTGAAGGCACTTACCACCTCAGTTTAAAAGCTACTGTATTCCCTACTGTGTTTTTAATCTTGTTGCTTGCTGACTTTTGGATGACACTGCTTCACACGTACATAGCAAGGCTCTGACCTTCAGGACAACCCAAAATGTGTGTCTCAGAATCTTGAGAGCTTTTCAAAGTTCTGACTTTGAATCAAAGTTTGAGCCTGAAAGCCATATCACAGTTGTTGCACTAGAAAAAAAATATCTACCTAAATTTCTCGAAAGTTCATGTGAAGAATAACTACATAGACTTCATGGCAATGCATAGAGATGAAGAGAGAATCATTGGGACAATCCTGCACTTTTGCACTGTGTCGTCAAGACTAGAATGGTACAAATGGGCCGCTAAGAGCAGAAAAGGAGTATGTAAACTGAAATAAATTCACTTTGAGCATAACTTTTTGTATAACCTCCTATAAGAACCACAGAGACCAAAAACCTGTTGTGACCCTACAAGCTGCTGAGCTGTTCTGAATTTCTTTCAGTTCAAAAATATTAACCTGATGTTCCAAGCTGTGAAGGGAAAGATGGCACCAACAGCTTTTATTTTCATTGGTATTTACAGAATCACAGAATCGTCTAGGTTGGAAGAGACCTCCAAGATCATCTAGTCCAACCTCTGCCCTAACACTAACAAGTCCTCCACTAAACCATATCACTAAGGGCTACATCTAAACGTCTTTTAAAGACCTCCAGGGATGGTGACTCAACCACCTCCCTGGGCAGGCCATTCCAATGCCTAACAACCCTTTCAGTAAAGAAGTTCTTCCTAACATCCAACCTAAACCTCCCCTGGCGCAACTTTAGCCCATTCCCCCTCGTCCTGTCACCAGGCACGTGGGAGAATAGACCAACCCCCACCTCTCTACAGCCTCCTTTAAGGTACCTGTAGAGAGCGATGAGGTCTCCCCTGAGCCTCCTCTTCTCCAGGCTAAACAACCCCAGCTCCCTCAGCTGCTCCTCGTAAGACTTGTTCTCCAGACCCCTCACCAGCTTCGTTGCCCTTCTCTGGACTCTCTCGAGCACCTTCATGTTCTTCTTGTAGCGAGGGGCCCAAAACTGAACACAGTACTCGAGGTGCGACCTCACCAGAGCCGAGTACAGGGGGATAATCACCTCCTTAGACCTGCTGGCCACACTGCTTCTTATGCAAGCCAGGATGCTGTTGGCCTTCTTGGCCACCTGAGCACACTGCTGGCTCATATTCAGCCGACTATCAACCAGTACTCCCAAGTCCTTCTCCGCCAGGCAGCTTTCCAGCCACTCATCTCCCAGCCTGTAGCGCTGCTTGGGGTTGTTATGCCCCAGATGCAGGACCCGGCACTTGGCCTTGTTGAACTTCATGCAGCTGACCTCAGCCCATTGGTCCAGCCTATCCAGATCCTCCAGATCGACACACGCACCTAACTTGGTGTTGTCTGCAAACTTACTGAGGGTGCACTGGACGCCCTCATCCAGATCATTGATAAAGATATTAAAGAGGACCGGCCCCAGCACTGAGCCCTGGGGGACTCCACTAGTAACCGGCCTCCAACTGGATTTGGCTCCATTCACCACAACTCTTTGGGCCCGGCTATCCAGCCAGTTTTTAACCCAACAAAGTGTACGCCAGTCCAAGCCACGAGCAGCCAGTTTCTTGAGGAGAATGTTGTGGGGAACGGTGTCAAAAGCCTTACTGAAGTCAAGGTAGACCACATCCACAGCCTTCCCCTCATCCACCAAGCGCGTCACTTGGTCATAGAAGGAGATCAGGTTCGTCAAGCAGGACCTGCCTTTCATAAACCCATGCTGACTGGGCCTGATCGCCTGGTTGCCCTGCAAGTGCCGCGTGATGACCCTCAAGATAATCTGCTCCATGAGCTTCCCTGGCACTGAGGTCAAACTAACAGGCCTATAGTTCCCCGGGTCTACCCTCTGGCCCTTCTTGTAGATGGGCGTCACGTTTGCTAGCTGCCAGTCGACTGGAACCTCCCCTGATAGCCAGGACTGCCGATAAATAATGGAAAGCGGCTTGGCCAGCTCCTCCGCCAGTTCGCTCAGTACCCTCGGGTGGATCCTATCCGGCCCCATCGACTTGCGTACATCCAAGTGTCGTGGCAGGTCGCCAACCATTTCCTCATGGATAGCGAGGGCCAGATCCTGCTCCCCATCCCCTTCCACCAGCTCAGGGTACCAGGTATCCAGAGAACAACCGGTCTTGCCGCTAAAAGAGCTCTATTTACTTCAGAGTCATTTTCCTGGCCTGGTTGGATAAGGAGCAAAATCAATGTCAGGTGATGGTTTACAAGTATTGTCACTTTCACTTCACATCCGAGCTGATTTGGCACCATTAAATAAAAAGAAGTCTTTATTTAATCAATGATGACATTTAACCCTACTATTTTTTTTTCCATTTAAAATATTGTGTCCTTCATAGGTGTTCTGTGAGCAGAAAATCCTTGATGGCTGGTGTTGGAAAGAATTGGTTAAAAATGGAAGATTGATGAGGAGGATGGGATCAGAATGGAAGACTGGTGAGGAGGACTGTAAATATGCTCAACTGATCTTGCAGATGGGAATATGTAAAGTCTGGGGAGCAGCAATGTAGAAAAACATAAATTATGCCTGCTGCTCATTGTGCTCTGTGTGTTTGGCAAATGCATAGATAACACAGGTGTTTGGTGGACTTGGAGGTGCCTTGTTAGACGTGCTTGAGCTCCTGGCCTTGTTACAGAAAAGATAAAAGAAGCACAGGGAGTATCCCAGCATGGGGGTAAAAACTGAACCTGCGTAACCCCTTGATAAAAACAGTTGAAATGAGCAGGCTAGTTATCTCCTAGCATTGGACTCTGTTTGGTGGCCCCTGCATCCCTGCTTGTGTGCCTCTGCTTGTGTGCCTCTGCTTGCGTGTTGCTTTGGGGAACCCCGGTTGGTGACGTAACAAGAGTGAATTTACTCTTTGCATTTTGGCTGTGAGTCTGTGGTTATTCCTGCTGCCTGCCTATACTGACTCTTACAACTGGACAACTACTTAAGACTTCTCTGGTAACTTCACTGTCTTCAAGGATCTGTGCAGTCCAGAGTCATCCTATCTCACAACTGAAGTTTGTCTCTGGTGATTTATCTTCTTTATCTACTTGCTGTCATTACCTTTTACCTGAGAACAACAAATCGGTGTTTAAACATTGCCTAAAGAATATGAAATGAAGTAAATTCACCTCTGATATGTGGGCATAGTTTTAATAGGAATACAGCCTATGAATTTGTTTGCTTGTATACACCCATGTAATTCCTGGAGTATGTGAAGAGTCATGAAAAACTGACATAGGTGAATATAAATTGAAAGTCATAATATAACATCCACTGCCAGACTTAAGGAACAATCAGCTTCAATTCAAAGTTGAAGGCACTGTTCAAGATGATCAATCTAATTTACTGGTAATCAAAAGCCCAAAAGTATGTTATCATATGCAGTGTTTCTCAGGGGTACAATGTATTGTCCAGTTTCCCATGCACTGAAGTCTCAGCACTCTACTGGATTTGGCCTACAGCTCAGTATAGAGTTTTATGGGCATTTATGGCCTTTGTCCAAAGCAGCAACATTAAAAACTCACTCACTAATAAGCAGGTATTAACTTGTTTCTTTTAATACAAAACCAGTTTAGTAACATATTGTATGGGATTACAATAATACCCTCAGTCAACCTCTTTTGGAAGCTGGTTTAGTACAGGAAATAGTTATTAACTATTTTTCACTGAAAAGCAGGCACAGCAAAACTGCAGTAATACCAAGATTACATCTGCTCTACAGTGATTTGATGTTTATTTTCCAAACTTTAGAAGTATACATTACTTAGAGCTGATAAGGTTCTGAAAAAAATTATTACAATTACTGTGATGCATTGTTTGTTGAATTTCAAATACACGTTCCATAACCTTCAAACTTTCAGTTGGTCATTAGTGAAACATTAGATTAAGACATTTCATACATTAAGTAAAGCAGGTCGCGTTCATGAACAGTTTACAACCTGAAGTGCAAAAAAGTAAGCAGAGGTCCACCGCAGTATGTACTGAATAGGCATGGTAAACCCAACAGGATTAACTTGGAGGTCTTTTCCAACCTTAATGATTATATGAGTCTGTGAACTGTGCAGATACCTACACGTGGAACTATGTAAAGAAGGATAGCGGAAGAGAAACAGTGCCAATTTCAGAGTCCTCATGATTTCACCATTATCAAATGACGTGGATATGGACCCCTCTACACCCTTTCTTTGTTCTTTTGGAAACCACGTGTATGAGTGCACATGATTTTGTGATTGAACCACCTATGAGCACGAAGAGCGATTCATACACAAGCGTGTGAACTTTATGTGCTTGTATCTTGCATTTTTTCTCCTTAAATCCCGGCAATGCAATGGACTAAATGCCTTGTATAAGGCCACGTCTTTGTTTAACAAGCACTTCTGACACTAACTTTGCTACAGGCCGTCAGCACCGCTTTTGAATAATGATGTACCCCACAAGCACAAGAAGTTTCTGGGTGATACTAGTGCCAGCTGAGGACCCCTCACCCCATCAGGGGTGGGGAAGGGGTGGCTGGGGGCATTCCCAGGTGGCCTCAGAGGCCGGGCAGCACCCGAGCAGGCAGAACCCCCTCCCCGAGGTCGCCACGAGCCGCCATGTCGCGCCCCGCCGCCGGCACACCCCGCCCCCGGCACACCCCGCCCCGCTCGGCACCGCCCCAAAATGGCGGCGGCATCCCGCACCGGCTGTTCCCCCGCGGCCCCCTCCCTCCCCTCCGTCGGGCGAGGGCCCCGCCCCCCGCTTTCCATAGAGCGGCGGCGGCGCCCCGCGCCCCTCCCTCCTCCCGCGGCGGCGGCGGCGGCGGGCTCAGCGGCGGCGGCATCGGGGCGTGCAGGCGGGCTGCGGGAACGGCACGGATGAGGCGCATGCGCGCCGTAGACGGGCGCTGGGGCTGTAGCGGCTCGGCGCGGAGGTGCCGGGCGGGGCTGGCTGCCGCCGCCGGGAGCGGCAGGGGGGTCCGCGGCGGGGCGGAGGAGCTGGGCCAGGAGGGCTGGCGGGGCCAGTCGCGGGGCTCGGTGCAGCAGCTGGCGGAGCGCTACGCGGACCTGGCGGCCAGCCACAGCGAGGCGCTGCGGCAGCGGGAGGAGCGCGAGTGGCACAACGCGCGGCTGCGCCAGGAGAACGCGAGGCTGCGCCTGGAGAACCGCCGGCTCCGCCGCGAGAACCGCTGCCTCTTCCGGCAGGCCCTGCTCGGGCCCGAGCCCCGGGACCCCGACAAGCCCGAGGCCCCGGCAGGGGAGGCGGAGGAGCTGCGCGCCGAGCTGGGAAGGCTGCAGGAGAAGCACCGCCGGGCCCTGCAGCATCTGCGGCGCTGCCGGGCCGTGGGCGGGCCGGACGACGGGGAGCTGGAGGAGCTGCTGCTGGAGGAGGGCGACGAGCGGCCGCCGTCCCCCCCCGAGCAGCCGCTGGAGAAGAGGGGGCTGGTGGCGCCCGTGTAGCCGGCCCCTGGAGGGACCTCCGTGGGGAGCCCCTTCCCGGAGGAGGAGCCGGCGGTGTGTTTTTCAATCTTCCCCCGCCCCCAGGGCACGACCCGGAAGCGCTGACGGCGGAGAAGCGGGGTCAGGTGGAGATGCGACGCTTCGGGGAGGCCAAAGTTGAAGGGGAAGAAGGCCTCGAAGCCGCTGCTGTGGAGGAAGGAGCCACAGGGAAGCGAACATTTGGCCTCACGCCGACTCACAGCACTGAGTTGCCCTTTCTTAGGGAATCTGCTGCGGGTCGCTTGTTGAGTTAGCGAGCACCGTGTAGGTCTCGGTAGCCATAGAGGCCGTCAAAAGATGTCTGGCTACTTCTCTGTGTCCTGTGTACGTCCGTTATAAAAGGGGGTGGAGGAAGCTTGCAAGCTTCTTGGTCAGCACTCTGGTAAAAAGTTGGTAATCCCTCGAACACTGAATTGTCTGGACATTAAGTCAAAAACAGTACCTGTTGTCTTTAAGAATGGACTGTGTTCACCCTCATGTCAATATTGGTTTGTATTTTGCACTTTCACATAAAATTGCATAAAATTCCTGATAATAAAAATGTGACACACCAGGCGACTGTCTCAAGTGTGATTTGTAACAGGCAGTTACTATGAAATTACAGGTGAAACACCAGTCATACTTTTGTAACACAGTTCCTCTAAGCACATGACATTTAGTTATTTTTCAGATCTCTCTTCCTTGATAAAACCAGCTGGTGAACAAGCCTTGTGAAGAACTGACACTGGAGTTTGTTTTGTGGTATTGCTTCATTTTTTTATCATTTAAAAGCTGTCTGGTGTCTCCAGGTTTGGGGTTGGTTCCTTTATAGCTTCAATAGAGCCAAGCTCTATTTCAGCTCAAAGTAACATTAAAAGGTTTAAATGCCATCCGATGGATTTTTGGATATAACTTGAACAGTCACTCCTTTGCATAATGTCTGTGTAAGCTTCCAATTATAATGTGCTGTTGCACTTGTTAACTCGTCCCATCTTTTTCGATCTGTAGCATCAAATAATGCGTTCTCAATACATAAAAAAAAAAAGTGTCACATGGTACAGTTAATTGCCCCTTAATGAGAAATCTTGGGTGTTGGTGTGTGGATATATTGCTTGATTACCTTGTTTTATAAATGTGAAAGCGTTTTTATAAATGTCTGAATTAATTAAATACTCAAGAATTACGATAGATACAATCACCACAACAGCCAATTGTCTTATTTTCTTGCATTTTTCATTGGAGTGTGAATATGATGAATAGCCAAGCAGCATGAAGAATTTGTCAGAATAGTACAATGGAGAATGGTGTTAAAATACAACATTAGAAAAGTACAACTGTGTACCTTCAAAAAACATCCTTTTAGAAAGTACTGTGATGTACCAAAAAAAAAAAAAGTGATTCTATATTTTTTTAATGCAATATGCAAAACTTTGTAACTAAACTTGTGGGGCCCTCCAACTAATGGAGGTCTTTATAGTCCAGATAATGTAAGAATATTAGTATTAAAAAACAAAAAACTCTCTATAAGTTTTATATAAAGTGTTCTTATTAAATTCATAAAATGGGCTCTAGATATGCCTTGACAAAGAGTTCATAAAGCAAAACCAGATAATTTAAAAAATCTCAATTATATTGGTAAGACTCAAATTTATGGGAAGTGCTTTATTTATTTAATTAATTAATTTTGAAATTGTTGCTTCCAGGTGAATTGCAGTAAAGTATCACTTAATTAAGTCAAGTTGCTAAAGGTTCATCTAACCAATCAATCATCTGATCTGATGGTGAGAGCAAAAGGCAAGAAAATTCAAGATTTAGATAAAGTTCTCTCCAGTAAAATTATGCAAAAATAACACTCAGTGTTCCTCAACTAATGGTTTGCAGGTGGTAGGTTTCCTTTATGACACACTTGCATGACCTTTGACTACAGGAAACTACAAAGACTTGCTGGAAAAGTGAATATACTTCCTAAAGTATATACCTATAAAGACTTAATGCTTGTAATCTGAATTTGTCTACGTGACTAGTTCTAAAATTCAGTAATTTTATACCATTACAGAAGCAGTCACACCTGTCTCTAAAGCCAAAACCCCTTGTGTTGATGGCTGGCGGAAAACCTAGAACATCTCTGGAACTGTCTGATAAATTGCAGCATCTATGCATCTGAAGTGATAGAAGATGTGAAGGCCTTTCTTCTTGAAGGCCTTTTCCAAGGTAAATCACAGTCACAGAATGTTAGGGATTGGAAGGGACCTTGAAAGATCATCCAGTCCAATCCCTCATGACTCTTAGGATTCTACAAAGCTATTACAATTGTAAGAAGTGCTTAAACCTTCCTCTACATTTGATTGTGGTCTGTTTTATTCCTCTTTTATTCTGCTTTCTGTCAGATAAGCAGTCAAATCTTGTAAATTTAGTTTTCAATTCCTACTCCCAAATCTTGTCTTTAATTCTGTTTATCACATTCTGGACTGTATGACAAGTATTTATTCATCTTCTGTTCTAGATGTTAAGGCTGTGTTTCTATGTCTTGCTGCACTGAGCCTTCCCTCCTGTTGTCTGACTGACTGCTCCTACCGTGGATTTGGAAGAGTTCACTACAGAACAGAATTGCTGCATTATACTCAGCAAACTGAACCATGCTGTCCTGTTACCCTTTTCGTACATTTACCTTTTTAATTCACAATAATGTCAGTCCTATTCTGATAGTTTTCAACACAATGGATTTCAAAATTAGGAGTTTTTTCATGTTTTTAACTGCAGGTTTTAAGTATCTACTTCTTCGTCATAGCTAACTGAAATTTTATTTTTGGGGACCAATGGATTATTTTCCTGTTTAAAGGAATGTATTTAGCTTGTAATTAACTTTCAGGTTACAGTATTTTGTAGTGCTGTATGAAAGTGAGTTTGAAAATGAGGTGTTTTGTGTGTGTTTTATTTTGCAAATTAGAGACTAGATTAAATCCATATTTGGATTTGAGGTTTTTGGTGACCTTTTTTTTTATGTTTTCTTTTGTTTATAGATAAATACATAGAAACACAGGAACAGAATGTATAAAATATTTGACAATATTGGCTACCTGATCACCCTGTTAAATTGCAGTATTTAAAATATGAATATATAATCCCATAACTTGCTTTCAGAAAAAATATATGTATATATGAATTTGTGTAGTTAAACAGAATGTCAAATCCTGTATCCTTTCACTTCATTACTAATACAATTTTGTTTCTTAAATGTTCAGTCTTAGCTGCAGACCTTTGCTTACCCTTCTGTCCTATGCCTTATGTTAACAAAATGTTATAAAGTATATGCTAAAATGGAATATATATGCATGGCTATATTAAAAATCTTCTGGGGCCCTGTGTACATTTGATGGCAATTACTTTAAAACACATGCGTATGAATAGAATGGTTTGGTGTCAGTGCCATGTTTAATATACACTCTATTGCTCTTTTGAGACCTAATTTAAGTTTCATTAAATATTGCACTCTGAGAGTCTTTGTCCGCTGTGCTCATTTTCTTGAATATGTTAGGACCTTGGGGTGCTTTAGCTGCCTACAGAGAATAGTGAAATAAATTAAATGTCTTTGTATGATAAACTAATGCCATTCAGATTAGTTAAGTTAGATACTTTCCCATCAAAGCAGTCGTCTGTTACACTTCCTTTTCTATGTATCTCACTGTGTTCCATATCCCATTTTGTTTTTTTTCTGTTCAGCCAAGACATTTGCAAGTTGTATAGAAAGTCCCTTTTCCAAACTCACAAATTATTTGAAGTACTGACTTAGAGCCAGATTTGTAGTGATCACAAATTAATAAGGTATTTCCTGTATATGTTAGAGTGATATCTGGTATTGTCATACTGGGAAGTTGAGGGGTAACTGCCTCGGAGCAGTCATCATTAAATACACTATTCAGATTGAATTTACTGTCACATCCCCTCCAAAATAAAACCCTGTATCATTCAGAAGATAATAGCAGCAAGTGATTATAAAGCTCCTTTTAAAATCTTGCTACCAGTATTATTTCATGACTTTCAAGGCCATTTCCTTGCTCTTTGTGCTGTCAAGGGTCTTTGTGCAGTCAGAATGTAGTTGTAGCAGAACAGAAGATAAAAGACATTACATTTAGAGTGCACAAAGAGGCTGCTTTAGATCCCGCTTTATAGGAGAGAGTGTGTAACAAGGCTGGGAAGAAAGCAAATTGGTTGGATAAGCCCGAGAAAGGGAACATTTTGTGAAAGAGAATTACTGTGAAAAGACATGACAACCAAACAAAACCTGATGGAGTTATATTCATATATATTGGTGTATTTTTAATGAATAAAAATATTGAATGCAAAGTTGAGATAAAGTAAAAGTTTAGCACCAAGGAGAAAAACAACTGTGTCATACACTTGCATGTCTTTGAAGTAGCTATCTCTACTGAGATTATTAGCAGTGATGCTCATTAGGGTTAATTTATCTCAGGCAAAAAATTGTGACAGCAAGCAGATTTAGCATCTCTGTTTTGTGAGTGTTGTAGGATTTTCAGTGGCCTCAAACATGTTTGAAGTTTGGCATCTAGACTGGTTCTATGGAGGAAGTGTGCTGCAATTACTGGCAGCATCCAGGTGTATTTTGACAAATGCATTTCCAAACACCTGACCCAGCCTGACGCTGATTAGCCTGTCATGAGGAGAGTTGAGGTGGTTGTGAAGTGTATAAATACAGCAGCTCTAGTATGTTGGTGGTCATGACTTTTGCTGTAATGACTACTTACAAAAATTACATGGGCTACAGGAGTAACAGATGGTGTGTTTGTATGTGAATTGCTAACAGTTAGCTGCACCTGTGTTTCTTCTCTTTATTAAACAGAGTTCAGTGTCTACAGCTCAGTCAGAATCATGATTCTGTGTATGTTTGGTTATTCTTTCTTCAGGATGGAGGCAGTCAAATCCCTCAACTTGGTTATTAGAAAGCCTCATTCCCAGCAGAGATTTTTATTATATCTAATTTTGAATTTTGTCTTTTTTTTTGTCATTTTTAAATTTTATATATATATATATCATTCCTGAATGATATATATATATGTATATATACATATATATATATTTAAATTAAGTTTATGAAAAAAATCTTATCTTGATTTTACAGTTTGAATAAGAGTGAGTTTTTCTGTGCTGCACAGGTGATCAAAAAAAAAGCTCAAAAAAGAGGTGGATGATGTAAAATCATTTAGAATCAGATCAGTGTACTTGACATGCGTGGTGGTTTTACCTTGCTAGGCAGCTGAACACCACAACTGCTCTCACACTCCCCCTCCTTAGATGAGGAGGGGAAGAAGTAAAGGAAAGAACAACTCACAGGTTGAGATAAGGATGATTTAATTAAAGGAAAAAATAAATAATTATTAAGGAAAGATTATTATTAACTAAAAAATTTAACTAAACAACTAACATTTAATTAAAGGGGGAAAAAAAAAGGAAAGGGGAAAAGGGAAGGGGAAAAGGAAAACTAAACAAAACAATTAAAGGCTATGTGGAAGTGCAGAGGAAAGAAATTACTCTCTACTTCCCACAAATGAGCGATGCTTGACCACATTCTTGAAGCAGGGCCTCAATGCACATAGCCGGTATTCGGGAGGAGGACAGACGTTTTCACAACGAGAGCCCCCCCCCCCCCCTTCCTTTTTCTGCCTTTTATTGCTGAGTGTGACATCATATGGTATGGAATATCCCTTTGGTTGGTTTAGCTCAGCTGCCCTGGTGATATTTCTTTTCTCACATCCTTGCCCACCCCTAGGGGAGTTAGGGAGTGTCCTGATGCTGTGCCAGCACTGCTCAGCAGCAGACACAACACTGGTGTGATACCAGTGCTGTTTTAACTACAAGTGCAGAGCACAGCACTGTATGGGCTGATGCAGGGAAAGTTAACATCCCAGCCAGACCCAGTACAACATGCTTTCCCAAAGATTCTTAACACTCCAAAGGTAAAAGATAAGGTATATACAAAAGTAGATCTTTTCAAATAAATCCTATAAAGTTTTTTTTGTTTTGTTTTGTTTTGTTGTTTTTTTTGGTGATACTAGAACTTTAGCTTTAATGATAGTTACATATTGCATTGCACTCCACTCTAAATATAAGTGACTGGATTTACTGAAGGACTTTGGCATGCAAAATCTAAAATAAGGAATTAAGACTCTAAAGATGCTCTGAAATCTAAATGTAAGGTTTTTACTACCAAAAGCAGCTCAGAAGGCCCTGTTCATTTGACAGAGGAAGGATGAGCCTATTTTACATTTTAATCCTATCTTTATTGTGAAAGAAGCAGCTGAGAAACTAGTGTAAAAATCAACTTACATCTTGCTTGAGAATTTTATGCTAGTGCTGAAAATAGTGCTAGCAATCAGGCTAATGTATGTGGGAAGTTGCACATCTCCTAAATCTTTGTAGATACTCTTGGCTAAATTTAAATTGTCCAGCTTGGAGGACATCTCAAGAGGAGATGAAGGAAGGAGCTTCCTTCAAAAGAAGGGGCTTTCTTCAAAACAAAACAAACAAACAAAAAACTGAAAACAAAAGCAAGAACAAAATGTACCTTCACTCATTCATGCTCATAGTTTGATTCAAAACTATTCAGAAGCAGTGAGATGTGTGTGTCTGAGGAATTTGTCCAGCAGCCCAGCCCCAAAACACGTGTAGTCAGGCAGTTCTTCCAGGACTCCTTAGGAAAAGAATAGCACCAGTTGGGAGAAATGGGTTAAAAGCAGAAGATTGGCAAGGAGGATGGGATCAGAATGGAAAACTGGCAAAGAGGATTATTAATACGCTCAAGTGACCTCGCAGCTAGGAACATGTATAGTCTGGGGAGCAGCAATGTAGAAAAACATAAATTAAGCCTGCTGCTGTTTGTGCTCTGTGTGTTTGACAAGTAGCACATCTCTGCATAGGTAACACAGGTGTTTGGAAGATTTGGAGGTGCCCTATCGGATGTGCTTGAGCTCTTGGCCTCGGTACAGAAAAGATCAGTGAAGCACAGTGAGAATCACAGTAAGAATCACAGCATGGTGATAAAAACTTCTCCTGCACAAACTCTTGATAAAAACAGGGGAATCCATCAGGCCAGCATTCTCCTCTCATGGACCCTGTTTAGCAGTTCCTGAATTCCCGCTCGTGTACCTCTGCTCAGATGCTGTTTCAGGGATCCTCTGGTTGGTGTGGTAACGAGAATAAATCTACTTTTTGCATTTTATCTGTGAGTCTGTGGTTGTTCCTGTTACCTTCCTGTGCTGACTCAGACACCACCTTCAAGACTTCCTCTCCTCTTTTTTTGTTTTGTTTTGCTATGTTTTTTTTGTTTGTTTTTTTGTTTTTTTTTTTTTGGTGATCTTATGCTGGCTTTGGGCATGCTTTTTTGCACCCTTTGTGAGCTGGCTGTGAGCACTCCTGCAATCCCACTACAGTAAATTTCCAGGATTTACGTAGTACCCATTTGTCTCCTGACCTATGCCCTGAGAAGCTGCACACAAATGTGTGGGAGGGTATTTGTAACTTTGAAAAGTAGGTGCTATAAGTACCTGCCATTCTTACTGCTTTTCTGCAGTTTGTTCCTTCTGCTGTTTCTACAGCAGAAAGGAGGAAGCTCTTCCCAGAGCTTCCTACTGCTCCACCATGCAAACTTATCTTCACATTACTGTTACAGTGTGTCCTGGGAACACTCCTGTGAAGTGGACCAACACAAAAAGTACTTTTCAATTGCATTTAGAACTGCATTTAGAGCTAAATTAAAGCCTGCTTTCAAATAGGGGGAAAGAATGCTGCCATCTAACTCTCAAACTGCAATTGTCTGAGTTTCATTTCAGTCCTTTATGCATGAAGCTACACCAGGAGTGGAAAGATTTCCCTTTTTCTATGCCAAGAAGCACTGTAATCTCAGAAAAGCTGAGAATATCATTGTGTTAACCAATGTCTACTGCCAAATAGGATCTGAAGTCTTTATGTTCCCCCATGTGTTAAGCTATTCTGAGAGGTTCATCGAGCACCAGTTTCACAGAGTAGTCTCAATGCGTTAGACACAATGCAAAATATAGGAATGCTGCTATTTTCTTAAAAAACACAGCTGAAGGTGGGACTTTTATGTGACAACTTGAAGCTTAGAGAGTTTATTCAAGATGCAATTTCTTTCTTTGGCATAAAGAAATTCAAACTCACTCTTTCTGAGAGTGTACTTGGCTTCACTAGAGGGGAACTGTGTTGTCTTAATGCCACAATTTTACACTGCAGGAAAAAAAAGGAATGCAGTGTTTGGGATAGAAAAGAGGCCTTTTGTTAATCTATAGCTTGCTGTATGGCGTAAGTCTGACTTCATTGTTAATAAGGGTGGTGGGTTCTCAACCTTTGCTTCAGAGGCCTACTATTTTTAATAGTACTTTATAGATTTTTAATAGTACTGCCTTTAAATAGATTTTTAATAGTACTGCCTTTTAGTTGGTTCACCTAGTTCTTTACACACCCACACAAACACACCAATACTTTCTACCTTTGCTTCTCTTTTAATAACCCTGGTTTAAAGTATCGAGAGGTTCCACCATCATTCCTAATCTTAGGGAATTTTTGTTTCTCTCTTTAGACCTCTTGAGATAAGAAGTTCACAACAGGGATAGATTCAGTAGGGAATCTCCTCTTTATTTGAGAGGTTTCCACACCTCTTTTCTTTCTGGAAAAAGAAAGATTTATTTATTTATTTATTTTTATGATAACAGATTTACCCTGAGGGTTTTGATTGATAAAGCCAACACACTGGTTTTCATAACGTTATTCATAACTGGAGTCCTTACGATCACTACTGCTGCCTCAGTAAGAAAAGAAAGATGCATTTTTATGAGCATTTTCTCTGGAAGTTGGAAAAATGTAATTTTGTCCATAAAGAAAAAAAAGAAAACAAACAGTCAAAATACTTGTCATTGACAAATGGTGCTTTGCAGCAAAATGAGGTACAACATAACTGCTGTTCAAATCAACTGCCCATTGACATTGAAAATTTTTAAGTTGTTAATATTTCTGAAATTTATACAGAAATATATAGTTTCATGTGCCTTCCATACAAGCATCCTGGTGTGTCTTCTCATATAAAGATAAATAAACTCTTCTGATCTGACTTTGACTAATCCACAAACTATCCCTGTTAGTTAGCCGTTACTGATAGTACTCTCTAATTTTTCAAAGCTGCTGTAAAACTGTGTTTCTTTTGGTGCAGAAATCCAAGCCCTGTCCATTTGCTTACAGTACTGTAGCTGGAGTCACCACTGCTGCATCCTTCCCAGGAAAACTGAGCACTCCGTATTAGCTGTTCTTATGGAGATGTTTCTGTGCAAGATATCTTCTATAATAAAATATCTAAAAAGAATGTTTTGATCTTGCCCCAGATTCAAAGGTGCCATGTGTCTTTTAGATGAGGTAAACTTCCAGTTCTGCCGTATAAAAGCTTGTGTTTTTATGCCTATGTATAGATTCAACACAATGAAAAATTATGATCTTGCATATGTGTACTGGGTCCGAATGGGATGAAGTTAACCTTCCCTGCAGCAGCCCACACAGTGCTGTGCTCTACGCTTGTAGCTAGAACAGCACTGGTATCACACCAGTGTTGTGTCTATTGCTGAGCAGTGCTGGCACAGAACCAAGACTCTCTCCAAAGCCCCCCAGAGCCAGTAGATCAGAGCCAGTGGGCAAGAGATGGGGAGGGGACATCACCAGGGCAGCTGACCTAAACCAACCAAAGGAATATTCAATGCCACATTGTGTCACCGTCAGCAATAAAAGGTGAGAAGGGGAAGAGAGGGGTCAGGGGTCAGAGGGCTCTTGTTATGAGGGCGTCTGTCCTCCCAAACAACCACTACGCATATTGAGGCCCTGCTTCCCAGGACGTGGCTGAACTTGGATGTGGATCTTTGGTGGGAAGTAGAGAATATATATACTTCTTCTCTGCTTCTGCATGGCCGTTTTTGTTTTTCCCTCTTCCTTTTCCCTTTAATTAAAGTATCCTTATCTCAAATTGTGAGCCTTTTTCTTTCCATCATACTTTCTTCTCACTTCTTTTAAGGAGGGGAGTGAGAGGCTAGTTTGTGGAATTTGGCTGCACAGCAGGGTAAAAGCATAATATGGACAGAGGACTGAGTCTCTGCAATCAGTTCTTGAATTTAACATTTTTTTTTCCTTTTTTTTTTCCCTCTAAACATAGGTATGAAAACATATCTGTCTTTGTGTGTGTGTGTGTATGTATGTGCTAAGTCTTTGCAGTGACATGATTGTTCAGTAGGTTTGTGCAGTCTCAGACTTCTTACATCAATTCCTTTATTTTCAAAGCAGGTATTTCAAAAATTTAGAAAACAGCTGCCCTACTAAGAATTAAGTTTTCAGCTAGTAGGATAGATCCTGTTGAAGGAAATTCGGGTGATGATGCATCTCATTAGGAAGCTGGCTTAGTTGCCATGAGGCTTAAAGTCCATGAAGCTGTTCCTATGTTTGCAAAGTTAACTGCAAAATTCAGTGCTGCTGGGCCACTAGAAAATGTGTAGTGTACTATTCTGTATTTATTGTAATTTTCTATGGAATGTTAAGTACATTATACAGTGCCTTTTGGGTTGAAATGGCTCACAGACTTTCTGTGGAATATAGAAAGTAATACAAGACATTATTAGTACATTTGAATTTTTGGGAAAATGGTGCGATATTACACTAATATGCAAAATAGGGAAATTTTGTGTGTATTAGTTGGATTCATTCATTTGGCAGAGCCATGACAATTAACAATGTGAGCTGGGATCAGCCCACCAGTTATGTACAGTTAACTAAGTTTTGGACAGCAGTGGTCATCCCTACTTAGCTGCCTCATTCTTCCAAGTATTTAAACCTTTATTACTTGAAGGAAAAACTGAAGATGAAATGCCATATAGCGAAGCTATACACCACTGCACACCAGTTTTAGAAGGTCTGTAGGAGGCAGCTCTCCTGCAAGGTCATGGCCTGGTACTTTTACTGGACAGCTGAGTAGGAGTAGCTATTGCTTATAATCTGAGGGAAAAGTGTGGAGGGAATTAATGGCTGTGCATGTCTGTCCTCTTGGCTGTGTTGTTTCCACTTCAACTTCAGTGTGCTGCAGCTCACAGAAATGGGTCTGTCTGAGGTTGCACATCTGGTGCTTTCTTCTGGACCTGTCCAGATAGGGAAGAGGAGCAGGAGCAGATAAGTTCACTTGTATGCAGATTCTGTGCAGGTTATGATGACAAAGTGGATTGTGGGATCTGTATTTGCTCTCGCGCACTGGTTATCTACAGGACTTGAGGCAAAACCAAAGATATCCAGAGGCAGTGGTGGGGTCCAGAAGAAAAACTTCATCTATGACTATTGCTTTCTTCCGTGCTTTGCACCTGGAGATTTACTGGATTCTTACTTTCTTTTCCCCAAAGGATGCTGTAGATGACATATCATCTATCAGTGTGATATAGTATGATTACTCTGTCTGTAGTTAATTTTCTGTTGATTAAATTGTTTGAGATTTTGTCTGTAATTATACTTATCTGCAGCTTGGAGTTTTTTTGCTCTCGTTTTCCTTTTCTTCTCTCTTGCTATGTACCAGCTGCTGAGCACTGTCTGTTTTAGATAATGTTAATGTTTTAGAAGGCATAAGGGAAGAACCATCTCACTGATAGAGTAGTTTTGTGGAAGTAATCATGTGAGAAATGCCAACAAGTTTTGACCCTTCTGAAGCGATGGTATTATACTGATATTTTGCATTTGCTACAAAAGGCTGATGATTAAAATTAATTCTGCCTGTCCTAAAGCCGGGGATGAAAAGTGAGAAAGCTGTGTGTGCATCTATTGTCTTAAATGTTTTATAAAAATTAGGAATTATAAAGAATGCTATTTCTTTGTGTCTGGGGAAGTCTTTCTCTGTTACAGCAACAAGAAGAGATCAGGGCACCCAGATAGCAGGGTGACAGTAACCCATGGTTATGCTAGGCTTCAGCTTTCAATTAACCATTAAAGGTGATGAAATAAAATAAACAGAACACTTAACAAATATTGCAGAAGGCTGCTTTCATTTCTCAGGCTATCTGCATTATATTTCCTGCACTTGTAATCTGTAATCATCTGGAAAACTGATGTGCACGGCTACCAATCCATTCCAGATGGGTGTCTCTCTGTCTGTTGCTGACTGTCCTGATTGCTGAAAAATAATGCCAAATTAACAACTAAAATCTATCGGTCTATCACCATTGCTGGAAAAGGGTTTAGCAGATCTGGTAGTCCTACCTTATCTTAGAACTCAAAACCAACACATCCTCAACTTTAAATTGCCTGATGTTTTCCTGTTTGCTGAGGGATGTAGACTCCATGCAAGTCACTGCTGTGTGGGGCATAGCTCTGAGTAACATCCATGCAGTCCCATTCAGCTCAATGAATCTACCCTGACAACATAGGGTTTCTTTTTATGTTTGTTCTGTTCAAAATGTGTCTGACTTTAGTGCTTAGAGAATCATACTGATTATAAACACTGAGGAGTGGAAAAGAAAGTCCATGTCCCTGAGTCTGATGACAAGAAATATCATGTTTAATTTGTATTTCTATGAGAAAATCAATACTGTTTCAACTGCTAAACCAAATTAAAAGGGAGGTCGTAGTTCTGCATTTTGTCACTTGTGGATCCTGTAGCTTTTCAGTTTTCAATAAAGGGGATTTTTCTTGCTCATTTGCCTGTGCAACTCTAACAAATAAATCCATCTTGTCTGATTAGAAATAACTTGCCTGGAAATGTTCTTCCTAAAGTATACAGAATATATATATATATTTAGTAAAAAGAAAAATCCTAAATATTATTAAAATGCTAGTAACATTTTGGTATCATGGAAGTGAGACTGAACTCGTAATGAAACATATCTTT
Source organism: Anser cygnoides (assembly GCF_040182565.1). Lineage (NCBI taxonomy): Eukaryota > Metazoa > Chordata > Aves > Anseriformes > Anatidae > Anser > Anser cygnoides. Next base: position 13,340,567 of record NC_089912.1, on the reverse strand, counting down.
ATGATATTATTTTCAAGTGATATATTAAATCAACTTTGAAATTTAAAACTTCATGTTTCAGACATGTAGAGCTTAGTGATATGGTTTATTGGAGGACTTGTTAGTGTTAGGTCAGAGGTTGGACTAGATGATCTTGGAGGTCTCTTCCAACCTAGATGATTCTGTGATTCTGTGCTGATCATAGTTACCATAGTACAGAGTTATATATGTGGTTTATTGAATGACTAAACATTATTATTTTATAGATATCCAAGACAGTAATTTCTTAGCTACGTTTTGTATGTCAGAAAACACAGATTTATAAATGACTGAAATTCTCTCGCAAAGATTTTGAAGGCTGAAACTTACTGTATATTCAATGTGAGCCTTTGTTCTTGGAATATCTAAGGAAGGATTTGTTACTAAAGAGTAAATGTAGTCTGAAGTGCTCGTGGCTGCTCTCTCGCAAGTCTTGGTAGAGTGTACAATGTGTGATGAGCAGGCTTTTTAGGGTTCTGTCCATTTCACAAGACAGGGATTCAAGTGCTTGCTTTGCAATAGCTGGATTTATAGCACTGTTAGGGTGCTTATTTAGTTTCAGTGGGATATAGTTATTCTAATCTAGAGTCAACACTTCAGTCCCCAACTGCAAATGCATTACTTGTCAAGGAGGGAGAGAAGGGTGAGGAAGGCGTACAAGTGTGCAAAAGGCTTGGATGCTCTTGTAGTGAAAATTACACCCTCACAGAAGTGCCTTTCTTGTGACATTGTTTCAATGAGCTGAGATGAACCTTGTAAGAATATGAGAATGAAGTCAATCTAATGTAGCACGTACAACTAGAGCTTAGGAGCAGATACTTTGGGGAAAAATGTATAGGAGACAGTCAAATGTAACATAGTCATCCTGCTGTGTTCAACTTCCAGCTATCAGTGTTTCAGAGATATATGAGGTAGCTGTATACCAGGGAAAAAATATGTTTAAAGGGAGAAGAGAGAACAGTGCAGAAATTGATGGAGGTACTGAAGAAGCAGAGTGTAGAAGAAAAATCATAACCTGTAGAAACATTTCCAGGACAAACTGGAAAAAGACTAATGAAATGATAGTATTTCCCTAGAAACAGGGAAGAATTTCATAGGTAAAGTAAGAGAGGCATGAGTAAGCACAAATCTGTATCTAAATTCACAAATGCTAGATATGTAATGCAAGCAATATCAAATGCAAAATTTTTAAAGTGATGAAAGCAAACTGTGAAGCAGCAATTGTGGACTTGAAAGAATACAACGGGAAAATGGCAAGATCTATGAATTGTTCTTTATTCCTCAGAGTACTAAGTAAATGAAAGAGCTGTAAGAAGGTATAGATAAAATCTGTAAGTGTGCAAAATGACCCATATGTAACAATGTGGTGTTACATTCCTGTAGGTTCTGCAAGGTTGTTAACATACTCTTAGTAGTAAGAACTAGAGAGAGACTAGATTAAAATGTAAATGTGTAGTCTGATAACCTTATTAAATAATGGCTTCCAGAAACAGTACCACTGAAGTCATTTGAGATAATTGTGTGCCACTGTTTTGGGTGGGATAGAGTTAACTTTCTTTACAGAGATTCGCGCAATGCTGTGTTTTGCACTTTTGATGAAAACAGTGGTGATAACACACCAATGTTTTAGTTGTCACAGAGCAGTGCTTGCAGAGAGCCAAGGACTTTTCTGCTTCTCATGCTGCTCTGCCAGCGAGGAGGCTGGGGGTGCACAATTTGCCAGGAGGGGACACAGTCAGAACAGCTGACCCAAATGGACCAAAGAGATGTCCCATGCCATTTGGTGTCATATCAGAAGTAGAAGCTGGTGGAAAGAAGAAGGGAGAGGGCACATTTGGAGTGATGGCATTTGTCTTCCCAAGAAACTATTATGTGTGATGGACCCTGTTCTCCTGGGCAGAACATCTCCCTGCTGATGAGAAGTAGTGAATAAATTCCTTGTTTCATTTACTTCTGCATGTGGCTTTTGCTTTACCTAGTAAACTGTCTTTATTTCAAACTATGAATTCCTTCACTTTTACTTCCCCAGTTCTCTCCCCTACTCCACCAGGGGAGAGTGAGCAAGTGGCTGTGTGGTTCTTAGCTGCCTGCCAGCACTAAACCACAACATTGTGGATTGAGGCTCTGTCCTATGTGAGTAAGGGTAATGCAGCCTTTCTTATTAATGTGAAAAACTTCTGGTGACAGGAAGAGAACAGCCAATCAATACTGAAGGGAAGATTTTTTTTTTCCCAACAAATTCAGTTATCATTGGTGATGAAGTAGCTAATCTAGGTAGTTACTATAAACATGACAACTGTGGTAAGAAATGATTGAGTATTTGCTGAGCTGTTGTTAATACTGAGCAGTTGTGTTTTACAAAGATAGAGATCTCCTTGCTGTAAATCTTGCAGATTTGTTCTTTCACTTGAATACGAGTATGTGCATGAAATAACAGATCATTTTATCTAATAATATGTAATAGTGACTGTTTTTTTGCCTCCACAGGCTGAGCATGTAGTATGGACATTGCATTACCAGAGCCTAGAGCTTACCTCCCAGGGGTCCACTGGCAAGGGACCCATCTGCCAATCGTGGGAGAGGCAGTTTGTGCTGTGCCAATGCAAACACCTTGCACGTGGCTGGGAGGAGCCCCATGGGAATCCAAGCAGGTGCCAAGGGCTGTCTGGTTTCTAGCATTCAGCCATCTTTGTGTCATCTCTTTTCCTTTTGGAAGGATGCTCCCAGAAAAACACAGCTGCTTTAGGTGTAAATGGGCTAGCAGCTAATACAGGTAGTGCATTCTTGCTGGGAAATATCATATGTCAGAAGGTGAGAAATCCTCTAAGGAAGGGTGCTTATGGAAGAGGTCTGTCCAGAGGTCAGCCTTATACAATTATTTTTTTTATTCATGGTGCTTGAGATACCCACACTGGGGAGCAGGAAGGGCTGCATTGGTTCTCCTGTGTTTAGGGTAAATATTTTAAATGTCAGACAGTCTGCAAAGATTCTGGAAAGAATCCCTACTTTGCCACCCTGGTGCAGCACATCATCCAGGTTGTCATGGGCAACTGTTTAGGGGCTCTTTGAATCGGGTTATAAACATGTCATTATGCTTGTGTTTTGGAAAAGTAGATTAATAAATGTTGGTACCTGTTAACAAACTTGATTTTATCAAATAGTGGTGTGCTTATGAGCTTGAGAACATAAAAGTAAAGTTGTATGTGAACAAATATGCTTAGTGAAGACCTGATAGAGGTCTCAGTGGCTGTTTGATCTGAACTTTTTTAAAGATGGAGAGGAAAACATTGGAGAACATGCATCCTGCTATTCTATCACAACATCAAAAAAAAAAAAAAAAAAAAAGGATGTTTTGATAAAGAAAGTGACAATGATTATTATTTTCATGTGAAACAATGACCATTTCCCATCCCTAATTTTTTCTTCAGGCTTAAAAAGTGGTGACATGATAGAGCTGGGATTTTTAAATGAACAGAACAATTAAAATTATATGCTTGTAGTCATGGAAAATCCCCATTTTCATTGATGTTGAGGTGAAGTAGATTGCACATTTTTGCTAACTCATTAGTTTGAAAGATTTTTTTTTCCCTCTCCATAGTATAAAGTGATTATTTATTTATTTATTTATTTATTTATTTTTATTTTTTAACCACATTTGAGACAGGCTATTCTGCTTTAATAAATAAATAAATAGGGGGGTTTAGTCATCTACTTGGAAGTGCAGCCTTTCTAAAAGTTTCTTTGGTAGTGAGCTACAGTTCTGAGGTTGAAGCAATTAACCAGGGACAGCTAAAGTGAGAGAAAACTTTTAACCTGGTTCTATTGAGCGACAAAATGTACTGTCACTGGAAATATTTCCAAGTTCAATATATTAGGGATAGATTCAAGAAGAATTGTAGATCAGACCAGTCTGAAGGATAAATATATGTGACTTTGCAGGCTTATCTACCCATATAGATATTTACATATATATTTAGGTATGTATGTGTGTGTGTATATATATAAATTGAATTATTGAACAAACATATAGAAGGTAACTCATCTACTTTTTTAAAACTGTACAAAACAACTTCATCTGATAGTCCCACTGAGCTTTTAGAAAGTGACAGAGAAGGGGAAAAGGGAGAGAAAAATATTTCATGACTGCTGATTTTATGGGTTTTCTCCTTGATTTCTAATTTTATGTGTAATAACCAGAAGATTCAGTCTGAAGATATTTACTAGAAACATCTGTGACCCATAGTTCAGTTTTAAAATATGCAGTAATATCCTCAGTTCAGCTACTTGCAGTCAAAAATGATACCTTTCATTTCTTCTCAGAAAAGAGACATTTTTTCCCCATCCCCTTGAATTTTCTTGGCTTAGAGACCTGTACCTTAACCTTAAGTACAATCACTCATATTAAGTGTTCATGCTAGAAAGCCTGTCCCCTAAAATACTTTAAAATAAATATGTAATTAAAGGAGTCTTTTCTTGATACGAGGATCCAGTTAGAAAACTCTTCTCTTCTCCCACATCCTTGTAAGTTAGCTTCTGCTCTTCTCAATAAAGTAAAAAGATTATTGATTTAGTGCCCTATGCATTTCTTCTGCAAAGTATTAAACAAAGGAGCAACACTACATTTTCTAATTAAAGACGGATTTGTTAATTTGGTCTTTTTGTACCCCAAGGAAGGAAAGTTTTAGCTATTAAATCAGATTCCTTTGCTCAGTCAGAGTGAACAACTTGGTTACCTTTGCAATGTGGAAAAAGCTGACAGTTATATGAGGTAGTTTTTTAAAAATTATGGGGATATACGAGAAGTTTTTTTTTTGTTTGTTTGCTTGTTTGTGTGTGTGTAAATGATACGTCAGGGTTTGTTAATGTCTTTAATTTTGCATTTTTGAAGTTGAAACAAAATATTTTGACATTTCATGAATGTTACTGTGATCTCCAGTCAGATTTTTTTTTTTTTTATGTTGTTTTAAATCAGATCAAAAATGTTTGAATTTCACAGAATCACAGAATCGTCTAGGTTGGAAGAGACCTCCAAGATCACCCAGTCCAACCTCTGACCTAACACTAACAAGTCCTACACTAAACCATATCACTAAGTTCAACATCTAAACGTCTCTTAAAGCCCTCCAGGGGTGGTGACTCAACCACTTCCCTGGGCAGCCTATTCCAGTGCCTAACAACGCTTTCAGTAAAGAAGTTCTTCCTAAAATCTTCCTAATATCCAACCTAAACCTCCCCTGTCGCAACTTTAGCCCATTCCCCCTCGTCCTGTCACCAGGCACGTAGGAGAACAGACCAACCCCCACCTCGCTACAGCCTCCTTTAAGGTACCTGTAGAGAGCGATGAGGTCTCCCCTGAGCCTCCTCTTCTCCAGGCTGAACAATCCCAACTCCCTCAGCCACTCCTTGTAAGACTTTTGTTGTATTTGTTGTACTTGTATTTGTTGTAGTTGTACTTGTATTTGTTGTATATTGTTGTACTTTGTTGTACTTGTATTTGATGTACTTTGAAAAACTTCTCATGAACTTAGAGTTTGCAACCGAGGTCTGTGACACAGATCTAAGTGCATTGTTCTCTTGTGCTATAAATCTCGCAAGTACAGTTTATATCTAAATCCAGCTTTGTATAACAGCCTGTGTTTTACTTGCTTCCTATAAGCTTACATATGAAGTATATAGTGAAACTCACCTCATTTTAATGTTGTGTAAAAAAAAAAAAATGTTGCTCTGCTTTATATTTCACTGTATCCTAAGCCCACTTTTAGTGTATATGTATACATATATAGATAGATAGATAAAATAAGTCTCTGCTCCTGTAAAATTCAAAGATAACATTGTTAGAAAACTGGATGAGAAAATAATCTTGGTTGTAAGATCTATAAGTTTAACATGCATCTTCTCTGAACTAGTTTCTTCTGAGACATGCAAAGGGGCATGAAGATACATAAAGTCTTTTAACTGTCTATTACTGCGCTTATTTTCATCTGATTTTAGAAAGCCTTTCTCCTTTTAACTATGTTTTGGCTGAGTAGGAGCTATTTATTGTGTAGAACAACATTTTACTATTTATCTGGCTTTGAGGGCGCAGCTGTACTATAGAATAGAAATCTTCTAAAAGGTACCTGAATCTGCAGAAAGACATGAACCTGCTGGAAATGATCTGAAAAAAAACTTTTCAAGTCTCAGAAGCTTAACAGGATTGCTGAAAGTCTTCGTAGAGGATGATGTGCCTAGGTACACTATATTCTGCTCACCGGAACAAAACTACGTGTTTTGTTTTACAGTGGTAGCTGCTTGATCTGAAACTTCTGGTAGGAACCTGATGTAATTAAATGTCAGCAGTACCAGTGATGATTCTACAGACCAGAGTAACCTCTTTGTAAAAGAACTCTTATGGATGGAAACAATCTTCAGGTTATACATTTCACATGCATATATACATTTCAGTGAACGCAGTGACTTGGTGCAGGTGGGCTTCACTGTCTCAATAAAGAATATTTACTAGCATAGCTTTCTGGGCATAGATTCCATGTTTTTCTCCATTAGTTGTTTGCAAGAGCTTTGTAGTGCCTGTTAACATGAGGAAAAAAAAACCAAAACCACAAAGATCTTTATCATTACACTTTCAAGAAATTATTTGAACTCTTGGTACAGAAAGTACCTAATCACTGCTAGGGTGTACAGTCCCCTGACTAAACAAAACTTTGAGTGGAGAAAAATGTTACATTTTGTTGAATTAAATCTGAGCTGGAGGGATTTTAAAGGTGAGTAGCTTCCCGATCATCTGATTGCACTGGATCCTATTTATACTTGCGCTGCCATCAGAAGTTTTTGAAAAACCGTCACCATGGTTTTAGTAAGGAATTAAATGCAACAGTGCCTCTTCAGAGAGGGAAAAAATAGATTGTGAAGTCCTCACTTAGACAAAACAATCAGTGGTTTCTGTCTGAATGTTCTTTCAGTAAAGATCTGTCCCCCACAGGCCTAAACTTGATATCCTGGCTCTGCTTAAGCAAAAGCAAAAGGTCTTTAAAACATTTCAGCCAAGAAAAGAAAATAGGATGGTCAACAGAAAGCTTGTTTATTACCAGGACAGGGGAAATAACTCTGCTAAATATTATTTTTTCTTTTATTAAGAGTGTTTTATTTTGTTCAGTTCAACACTTTCGTTGTTATGAGAGGTCATTTTCGTTAACCTTATTTGTGCATCACCCTATCTTGTTGCCATCAGTCATGTTGTTACAATTTTCCTTCATCTTAAGGAAGAATTAAACAATAGTGAATATGAAGTGAATGCATGTTAATTGCCTCAGGCACATTCCAATTAAGTATTAACACAGGCTGGAACACTTCCAAAACATTTAAGGAATATCACTTTCAATCATTTTTGTATTAAATCAATAGAAAATGTTTCTTTAAAAATGTAATATATTCTAGAATGAAGGTATAATCAAGGAACTTCAGGACATGCTTACAGCAAGGATTTGAATGAAAACAAGTGTTTTATGTTCCAGTCTGGAGACAGTATACTTGGTATGTGCCTGTGTCTCAGAAAAGGTGAAAGGAAGTCTTTTTGTATATTGTTTGTATCATTGCATGATCTTGTGAAATACTGAACATATGAAAAAAATAAAAAAGGATTTTCAGAAGTCTTGGCTGCTTCTGGCCCATGGGTGGCATATTGACTGCTTCTGGTCCATGGACGTACTGATAGAAGGTATAGAAGGAGATCAAGAGAAAGTATTTGACAGAGGCAGAAGATGAGGCAGTAGTTATAAAACATGTGTTATTAGATATGGATGAAGAACTACTATTTATATTATGAAAGATCATGTGTTAAAAAAAAAAAAAAGAAAAGTTTTGAATATTCTGTTTAAAAAAATAAAACAAAAAATGTCTGAGAGGAAGACAAACAAAGTACATTAGTGGTTCTGGTTCATTGTATTGTCATGCATAGTGTGAATGCATTATATTTAGCTCATGCTCCAAATGAATGCTTAAAGGTTAAATGTTTCTGTTGTGTTCAGGCTTTGGAAGGAGCCATGCTACATTTAATTCATTTTTGTCTCAAACTGAAATCTTAAGTACTGCATGAGCATTTGGCAGACTATATTTACAGAGCTGAAACCAGTCAATGAATAAATGTGATCTTCCAATGTGTCTGAATGCCTTTCATTCCCACTGCCAGTGGAATAGTGAGTCTCTTACTTTCATTTGAAAATCTTGTTCAGAGATTCTGGTACTTTCAGTCATGTCTTACGAAAATAAACAGGGAAAGTGAACCAAAAAGTACTGCTAAAAAAGAGAGAACAAAATCAGCTATAATATGGAACTACACTGTAAGCATAAACATGATTTTTCCTGCTTTCTCTAATTTTTGAGCAACAGCTTTTTACTTTTTTTTTTGTTAGTTATTGACATTTGTAACTACTTAGCTATGAAGAGCCAATAAATTACATCAAAGTTTGTGTCAAGTATACATTAATGTATCATTGTTAACAAAATATACTCAGATGAACTGTCCTCTGGAAAGCTATAAATACTTGTAAGATCAAGGTATGAAAATTTCACCTTCCAAAATATTATTGAACTCTGCACAAGTTTAAGCCCTTGTATTTCATTGTAAGGGTGTTTTGTAATGTTTATAAGAAGACTCCTATGACACAAAAAATTACATCTAGAACAGACTAATATCTATCAAATTAAAATCCCTTATTCCATGATTGAGAATGTTTTTCACATATGTTTGACCTCTGTAAGATTTTAATGGCTTGTACAATACTGAGCCATCTCCACCGTTATTAAGAGTTTATACTAAGCTTTTCTGCCTTCCTGAGAGCACATTTCCTTGCATTGAATTTAAAGATAACAAAATTATTTATGTATTTGTTTATTTATTGAACGAAGCCTGTAACTACTTTGATTTTTTTTCTTGTGGTAAAAATTGAAGTCTAACACACATTTAATTTTTTAAATCTTCACTTTCAGTACTAACATCCTATTTACATAGGATGTAAGTACTTTAAAGGTTATGAAGGTGAAAGATCAACCTGATGATCACTTGGAAAATGTGTCTTATTTTGATGATATATTGGATTTTGAAACAGGCAATGTCAATGCATATTGCAAAATACTTCCAGTATCCAGTAGTTATGCTCTCAAGGTAAAGGGGTAGAAGAGCAAATAGTATGACTCACAATTAACAATCAGTATACATACTGTTGCTCTACTAAAGCCAAATTTTTGTTTAATTATGTCTTAAAAATAAGACACATTAATATAACTCCTAATGTCATTCATACTAGTAAATTCTTTATAAAGTTATAGAACTCAGTAAGGCTTGATGAGCGGCCACATTATCTTTTTTTTTTCTTTTTTTTTTTTCCTTTTTTCTTTATTTAATTCATAAGATTTCCTTTCCAGGTGTCATTAAAAATGCAATATGGATCATCCTGATGAAAGTGCTAGTAAAGAAGATAAATGCGATGGAGATTTGTAGCATGAATTCTCATTTGCTGTTATATGGACTGACACTGTCACATTTTGTAGATTTTATCTTGCTTTTTATAATCCATCATTACCAAGAATAGATAGGGACAAGGAAGAATTTGTCCCACTGAAAATTCCATTCTTAAAATTCTAATGTAGCTTGTCTTGGGAAGTGCCTGAACTCTGCATGCAAATAGCTTCTAAATATGTGGAATATAGTTTTGAAAGTTCTGAATTTCATTTACTGATGTTGGAAGATGCAATGCATTTCTTTCTGCATGCCAGCATGTGTACCTTTATTTCTATATCAAAATATATGTTTTCTGAAAAAGTTGCTGCTACATAACTGTATTCCTGCAGGGCTTGACCACAATGTACTTGCAGATGAACAAGCACTGTGGGGATCTATGTGGTTTGTAATTCAGTAGGCTTAAACAAGTATCTTGGTCATCTGTGTTAGGCTTCTGATTACTAATGGGTAACATCTGATTCTTTCTGGTGTTCTGTGAAGCTTGAATGTGTATGGTGTTTACAATACTTTAAAATATGATTCCCACCCATGCCAAAATTCACATTGTGGGGCAGGCAGACAGGATTTTTAAGGTATGATGGAAGATATTTTTTTTTAAATTTTTTGTATTTCAGTTGTGCAGAATGAAGGTGTTTTTGTTTTGTTTTTGTTTTTCTGTTGTTTTTTTTTTTTTTTTTAATTAAAGCTGTGTTGTGTAGATGGCCCAGAATTAGTTCATAATGTTATATATTAAGACGTTAGGTTAGACTGGTCTCAAAATATTGTGCAAATGTAGGGAAAGAAAAGTAGGTAAAACAAGTATTAAAAAAAAAAAAAAAGAGAGAGGAAATGAAGGAAGAAAAAGAAAGTCTCTGGCTGTGTCACATTTATGTAGTTGATCCAGAAATAACCAAACACTGTTTAGATCAGGAACAATTTATTATTATAGGAGAGAGCCCAGAGAAGCAACATGACAGCCTCTGCTGTCATGGTGCAGTTACGGCACTTGTATGTAATTAGGATATAGGATCCATTCTTCACCAAAAAGTGTCAGATAGGAAGGATATGGTAAATAACAGTGACTGACATCCTTCAGATAAGCAGTCTCCAAAAGGCCTCTTTTACAAATAATCCATTCCGTTGTTAATAAATTGTGCTGACTGGCAACACCATTAACTTTAAAGGTTTGTTGACCAATGAGTCCTGCAGAGGCCTATGAGACATCAGATATTTTTCTTCCACATTTTCCCCTTTGAGAGTCAACAGTTTCACACTATCTTTGTCTTGAAGGTCTAGAGGATGGTACAGGGAGCTAATAACTCCCGAGAACTCAGAACTGATAACTGAGTGAGCTATGCTTACCCATCATCTGTTCTTGCCTCTAGATTTTATAAAAAATTATAGTTATTAGTCCAATCTCTTCCCCTCTCTTCATCCACACCCCCAATATTCAGCATCACTACTCTGGCCTCTCCTTGAGCCATACCTTCTTCCATCCTCTCTTGTGGCTATTTGCCATAACATAAGGTCAACTTTACACATGTGCACAACCACCGATTCTAATAATCCCAAGTAAATATACCTCAGCTCTGTTTTAGGCTGCTTTGTTTGTTTGTTTGTTTGTTTGTTTTGTTTGTTGAAAATTTTTGTTTGTTGAAGGCTGAAATAGTGTTACCCATCTCTTCTGTTACAGTAAATATATTTTTGATAGCAGTTTCTAATTCTGATCCTCCTAGCCAGGGGAGATATGCTCATGCAAACTGGTCAAATGGCTTTTGCACAGAATATTTTGTACTTTGTTAGGTATGCTTGGGTAGACTATGCCCATCATTCCTGCCCATTAAAATCTCATGAGGTGGCAGCCCACGTTTTCTGTTCACAATGCTTCTTGCATGCATTAATGGTAGAGGTAACACATCCGTCCATTTCAGGCCAGTCTCTGCACAAATCTCTGCCAATTTTGTTTTCACAGTGGTATTTTTTCCTCTCTGCAGCCTCACTCCATTGGATTGGGGGTGACAGCACAATGACACTATGGTGCTATTTGTAGGGCTTTATAGGTTTTTTGCACTATTTGTCTTGGTAAAATGGGTCTGTTATTGCTATCTACAGTTAGAGAAATAATAAATAAAGGAATTGGTTCTGTCAATATTATTATTATTATTATTTTAACAGCAGGTGTTACATCTGCATGTTTACAAGAATAGGCCTCTACCTGTCCTGAGAACAGCTAAAATAACATAGACATACTCAAAACCAGATTGTTCAGACACTTGAATAATATCAATTTGCACTTTTACAAAAGATCCCAATGGTTTAGCGTATATATCTGTGTTTGTCTTCTCCAACTGTCTTATATTATTTACTTGAAAAAGTACCTAACAATATGAAGATTCAAGAATTGGAACAATACAAACAAGTCTCAATCCTTTACACCTGAATTTCTGACAAAATGAAAGCCTCTTCCTGGTCATTCAAGCTATAGAATGGTTTGATTAAATAAAAATGTATATAAACTATGCCAACTCTAAATTTATATGGGCTATTAAAAAGGGTAAATAACCTATTAAATTACCTCAAGTTTGCTTTTCAGTAGTAGCTGTGTTTTTGTATGCACAAACACTTTAATGTAGTTATTAGCTCAGTGATATCCTTAATGCATTCCATTGCCTTCAGCCCCTTCCAAATAATGTTTAGAATAAACAAATAACTGAAAAACACACGCACAAGAAAAATCTGGAGCAAACAAATTCTGAGGCATAAGCTGCAATCGTCATTCCCCCACCCCCACATCCACCCCTTGCTGCTGTGTGCCACAGAACGGGCCACTTGATCAAGGGTGGGTATACCTCTCTTTCTCCTTACTGTACTCCCAAAGCCATTTAGATGCAGTTTGCTGGGAGTTGTAAACCACCCTGACCAGCTTCACTGCAGGTTCTGTCCTGTTTTTTGTGTGTAATTAGTGTGAAGTGATCAAACAATCTGTCACCTGACTCATCCCTGAGACCATCTTATCATTCTTAAGAGAAGAATCTTTTAAAGGGTTCCCAAAGAGGGCTACTTATGGGAGGAAAAATAATAAAGCATAAATCCCCTTTGATTCTTGTTCACAGGCAGGATGGTATTCGTTTGTCTAATGACAGCCCCACAAGAGATTTCCATGAGATACAATAGTTGCAGAGTTAAGTGATGTTTGTTCCCTTACAGTATACTGATTTCCTCTGTTACACACAGTTCTCCTAGTCATCTCCACCACGTTTAAATCTGTAAACTGAGGCTAATCTTTGGCAACAAGTTATCTTTTCTACATGATTTTCTATAAAGTTGAAAATTCAGATTATAGGAAGCTCAACCTTAGCCTGATTTTCTCAGATTTTGTCTTTTATTTTTCTTTCATTCTTTTATAGCTAATACCATTATTTGTTCAGTAGATGGAAGTAATCTGTTATAAGTCTTAAACTAAAAGAGGATAGGTTTAGGTTATATGTTCGGAGGAAATGGATATTAGAGGAAATTCTTTCCTGAGAAGGTGGTGAAGCACTGGCACAGGTTGCCCAGAGAAGCTGTGGATGCCCCATCCCTGGAAGTGTTCAAGGCCATGCTGGATGGGGCTTTGGGCAACCTGGTCTGGCGGGAGGTGTCCCTGCCCATGGTAGATGGTTGGAACTGGGTAATCCTTAAGGTTCCTTCCAACCCAAACCATTCTATGATATGATTCTATGATGTGTGAGCTATATCCAAAAAGTGCATTATAGGAGTTAGTATTTATTAGTCTTTAAGGATGTTTTAATAGCCTCTAGATTATAAATTTTGTTGTCAGATAAAAGGATATGGTAAATAAGGCTTCCTTGAAACAAATCATTGAACAGAGTAAAATAAAATAAAATAATAATAATAATAACAATAATAATAATAATAATAAATAATAATAAACACCAAATAAAAGTAATGAAAAAAACATGGAAAATTCTGCTATCAATAGTCCAGATAATTCTTTTATAAGCAATATACAGAGTTTTTACCTGAGTATCAGAACTTCATTAAAACTAATGTCAAAACCCTAGTTGTCAGTCATGAAAAATTGTATATTATCTCAGGAATTTACTGCTGAAACCACACTTGTGAAACCAACCAGATTGCAAAACAGCAGTGGATTTGCACTGTGCTTAAAAATCTACATATGCACGCATTTTCTTTTACCTTCCAGCAGGCAGTATCCATAGGAAAGTGCCTTAGCAGGCAATCATTGCTCTAACACAAAAAACCTGCTTGAAGCATCTAAGCTTTGAAGCTTTTGCCTTCCTGTTGCACATGGTCTACAAACACAAAGCTATATCCTAGGAGCTCAGTATTGTGGATGGAAATTTCTATTCCAAGATTTTTGGTTACTATTAGAGCTAATGTATTACTCAGGAACTCCTTTCACCCTCTAATTCCATTGGTTTGTTTATAGTCAAGTATGAAACTCCATTTCTTTCTTATGCTGGCTTTACCATGCAAGTGAGTTCATGTCAAACCACAGCAGTAGTAACTCCATTATTGCTGTTCCTGGCCTTGGCCAAGACTTGCAAAAATATTTAGGCCGCTACCACCACTCATGTGTGCTGCAGAGAACAGAAATATGACGATTTTGTGTGCACACACAAGATACATAAATTCATTTAAGCAGTCCTGTGAATGACTGTATCCAATCGCTGGAAGGAGGGAGGTCTTTTTAAGTCCCTTATGAGGCAGTACACGAGATAAGTGTATTTGAATGAGAAGGAGAGAAAGATTTAAAAATTTGCTGTCTGTACTGTGCTTTCTTGTAGTCTCGAGTTTTCCTGACTGAAAGACAGAGCATGGAATAATTGTGGTGATAATTGTGATAATATAAAAATGAACGGTGAGTCTCTTCTGTTACTGTTGTAGCACCTTTTAGTCATGATAAAGTTCACCCCATGGAGCTACCATGGTAAGAATTCTTTTTACACCACAGGAAGGATGCCTTAATAACTTGTACATGTCTCTTGTTAAGAGATGGGACTCCTAAGAGATTCAGTCTTGCTTTACATAAAAACATAATATCCAGTGTGAGTAGGAAAAGGGGAGGAAGCAGAAAGCCCAGTACGAGGGACAAACTGAGGAGTGCTTTGTGCTGCTGGAGAATGTCGAGAGGTTCTCTTTTGTTCCACATACCAAAGAGAAAGACTTGCTTCTGATGAAGTAGGTCATGATATATATAATACTTAAATCTTTTTGGTCTGGATTCTTTTCTCCATCTACCAGAGATACTAATTTGAGAAGATCATGACACATTGTCTGCTGTTGTTAAACCCCCAGGTATGACCTGGGTGTGTTAGATTAAAGGAGAAAACATAATCTTGAAAAGGCAAGGTGCCTTCAAGAAATCTTCAGGTTAGTCCCTTCTTCAAGAAGACCTTGATGTCTGAATATGTAGAGTCTGTGACACTCTAGTGGAAGTTAAAAGGAGCAGAAAGCACTGTGCAAAACTGAGTTTCAGATTAAAAACAATTGTTTTGCCTTGGAGTCATTCAGACAGGAAAGGAAGATGTAGGCTTTGCTTTTTCTGGAATGCAATGACTTTTTTTTTTTTTTTAAAGAATAAATTAATGGTGTTATGGGTTTGTTCATAACAGAGAGGCAATGAGGAATGGAAATAAATTGACAGAGTGATGAGTGATAAACAATATATATTTTCATTAATGTAAATTGTATAGCTTGACGTTAAACTCAAATCTAAACGGTGCACTAACTGAAAATATGCAAAAATCAAACAAAGTGATATTAAGCATAATGAAAGAAGGAGTTATGCCATCAACAGCATCAACAGTCTTGTGACCCTACACAAGCTAACTGGCATTATGTTGATATTGTGCCACCTACAATTAAGAGAAGCTCTAATTAGTGCCTGAAAATGGTAAATGAGACACACTTGAGCCTTTAAACATCTCAGTGAATGAGACATGAAAAGAAATGACAAATGACAGTCCAAAGCATCACTGACTTGCAAATAGAAAGCAGAACCTTTTTTACTTTAGCATGGGAAACAGCTGGAAATAACAATCAAAAAGAAGCCATTATTAAATGCAGGGGTCAGTTTCAAACTGGTGAGATAAAATTTCCTTTTTCCCTTTTCCTTTTCTTTTTAACAAAATTGTTCTTGTTTTAGCAAGGCAAGTGACTTTTGCTTTTATGGTGTTATGGTGTTTAAGTGAAATTCTTAAGTGTGTTTTATTTCTGATCAAAGTTTCTTCTGCTGAGCATATTCTGCAATACTTATGTGCTGGTTGCAAATCTGCAAATACTTTTTTTTTTTTTTTTTTATGTTACTTCTTAAGCTGAGTAGGACACAAAATCCGCCTGACTTTTATTGAACCCTCTACACCATATAACTTGATGCTGTGTTAACTCAGCTGTTTTCCATACCACCTCAGGTGATAAAGTGCAAGGAGTACATGCAGAGAGACACAAATGCAAGCTCTGGTAGTTCTTTTAGTTTTTGAACAGGGTTGAACATCTGTGGTCTGCTGCAAGCCTGGCTGCCTTGGTATGCTGCCTGCAGTCTGTAACTATGTTGCTTCTGTTTCAGGAGCTAGTTAATTCAGTACCAGCTGAA
The DNA here is from genome assembly GCF_040182565.1 of Anser cygnoides. NCBI lineage: Eukaryota > Metazoa > Chordata > Aves > Anseriformes > Anatidae > Anser > Anser cygnoides. The sequence continues at coordinate 13,324,434 of NC_089912.1, read as the reverse complement.
GGACTACTGCTTGATCACACATTATATCCATGCAGATATGCCAATGAGCTGCTAAATGACTTCTGAAATGAAGACAGTGGCTCCCCAGTGCCACAGGTCGTTTGAAACATTCTCAGGGCGACACCTTGCAAGCTTTCCTTTTTCCATTCTGTTGTTAGCCACAATTCATATTTAGTCCCATAGCCTCACAATTTAAGCTGGTGCAAATTCTAAGGAATTGTAGAGGCATGCCCTGAATGCCAGGGCATTCAATGTAAGGGCTGCCCCAGAAGAGGAAGAGCAGGACCTTGCAGCTAGACCTGCTCCACTGTCCGATCAGGGAGCAAGGCAGTACTGGGCTTTAGGCAACACCATGCAAGGGTGTTGGTCAGGGTCCAAGGGTGGAGCACAGGGGTCTGCAAGTGCACTCAATACCCCAACAATTGATCTACACTGATGTAACTGAAATAGAATTGGAGCGATTTCTTCTTATGGTATTGAGCTATACATTTGAATGCTTTCATTTTTTTTCGTTCAAAAATGTTAGTCTTGAGACAGGGAAAAAAGTAAAGGATGTTGATTCCGTAGGTCTTAGCTAACACAATCTTATGTTAACCACAAGGACAGGATGACCCCAGAGTTACGGGAGTAAAAGACTGTATGCATAGATAATGGAACCAGCAAGAACTGGTTTGACTGCTGAAGTCTGTCAAAGAAAGGAAGGATCAGAAGTTTAGCAGCAAGGAAGACTTCTGGCCTTCATCGAAAGACCACCAGAGTACAGCGGATAAGCACCCAAGGACTCCAGTACACATGGGAATAGGGACGGGAACCTATGTTAATGATTCTTCGGAGACCTGGTGAATGTGCAAGAGACTTACGGGAAATGAAATAAATATGTATATATCCCACTAATATAAGCATGCTGCCAGTAACCCTTGGTGTGTGTATGTGTCTTAGGCAGAGCAATCTCCCCCGCACCCGGCGTCATAACAAAGAATACCTGCTAAATAATTTTGAGTTTTCACTGCATCAGTCTGTAGTCAGCCTGCCCACCTCTTTTGTCTCAGTGACATTTAAGATTCATGTTTATGATCATCAGACCTTGTAGGAACCTCACTAATGGTATTTCTCAGCAGAAGAAATGCAATCCCACATCGGCAGGCAAAGTAGACTTATAAATAATCGTGGAAGAGCCAATGGTCTTTCTTCCATGGAGGACAGTTGCCAGCCTCTGCTAAAGAGTTACCTGAGGAGGCCTGGCAGTAGGCTTCATTAACGTGCTTGTTGTTCTGCGACAACTATTAAACTACCATTCATTTTTGGGCAGGAGAAACTGGTAAACTGCAAACAGCAGAAGATAGGTGTGGAGTGATCCAAGACTCCTTAGTATTAAAATGTGTCTCATGAAAACAGGAGAGAAATGTATGCCATGTGCAGAAGTACATAGTGGAGGCTTCAGACTGTATCTTCCTCTTAGTGACTTCTACTTTGTATAGTAATGAACACATGGGTATTGTGGACCTTAATCCCAATTTTCACAGATTTAACTGGATGCAAAAGCAATTTCTTGGGCTTCTTTTTTCTCTACTCTCTTTACAATATTGGCTACACCATGATGCAGGGTCCCTCTTTGGCCACCCAGAAATCTTTTCCCTCCACAGCCCATTCTCTGTGTAAGACAGCTCTTCTTCAGTGAGCGCAGAGGCACCAAACTAAATGATTTTGTGTGTGTAATGAACTAAGTATAAAATTCAAGTTTAATCCAAGCGCATGAAAAATTATCAATTAAGAATTCTCATTAGCTGTATTTGGTTCTTTAATTGGGCTTTTTGAGTGTGTAATCTCAAGTGATAATTATTTGTGTCACTGGGCCATTCCTCTGTGAATATTATCTTTTAATTAATTCCAGAAACTGATTTCACTCCTTTTATCTCTTCCTACATAGTAACACTTGGCTTTTCTTTTCTTTTTTTTTTTTTAATTGTAAACAATATAATTCAGGATTACTTAAAAAATGTCAGTAAAGAAAGACTAGTTTACTTCTTGAGTCCTTCCTGTACTGTGTGATCTTGTGATCTTCAGATGGGGATTGTAAATAAAATCTTGCTCAGTGGAAGCCTGTGAGATTTAAGACTTCGATCTCTGTTAACCAAGAATTTATCTGTGGATGCATTATGTAGATTTCAGGAAAGTACATATTAATTAAATAAAGTGAAACAAAAGGAACACAGTATTATATTTGAGATTTTACATCACCACAGATAGGCTGATCTGTGACTCAGTGGTGTGAAAAATAGAACTCTTTTATTAAAATCAACAGACAGTAAATATCCGAATCTTCTGTACAATTTCAAAATATATTTGGAAAATTATTGATTGGCAACTGCATAAGTGCAGTTCTAGGGTGCTTAGATAATGTTTGTGTTATAGCATTGCTACAGTAAAAATATATTTTTTAGTATGCTCAGAAATAATAGATGAACCAACTTCACGATAATAAAACTTATTAAAACCTCCCTCTGGGTTGGAATCCAATAGTTTCTGAGGTACACAACAGTCTGCTGTAACTTTTTTTTTTTTAACTTATGTTTTGTTTCTACCTTCTTCGTACTTCCATTTTGGTAGGAAGTAGAAGTACCCCACTTCATTAGAAATTCCATTTTCATTATTTCTAACTTGAGTAGAAACAGGATTTTCAAAACCTTACAGTATTGAGAAACTATTCTCCCAAGATTTCCAGCTAAGTTTTGCCAGTCTGAGAGGCAGCTACTAGTGTACAATACTCAGTATTTATATATATATGTTTTTTTGGGGTAGGGGCAGATGTTGTGCAGATGGTTCATGCCTTGGATCTCTGTTAATTCTCTTTCCTTTGGAATTTCAGCTAACATCAGATTCCGGTATAAAACACTGTTACAGCAACTGCTCTCAGCCATTACTTCCATATGGATGAAAGGATTTATCCTTCATGTTAAACTTCTTGAACCAAAAATTTCCCAAGCACCACTCACATTATTCCTAAATCCTCACATGGCAAATACAGACAGTTTTGTAATTATGGCAGGATGATAAATGTATATAGGAGATTCCCGTGTATATAGGATATTCCCATGTATGTGTCCTGGGACATTGTTCTAATAAAGATGTACAAATATACAGAAAATACAAAGTTAAGGTAAGTTCTGCTCCTTGTCATGAAAACTTCTTTCCATGTGGCACATTACGGGTAACTTGCATCCAGCTGGCTAAGATAGTTTCTAGAGTGGATAATATTGGCAGAGAAAGGAAAGCTGTTATCTTTCTGAGCAATCTGGAAGGATAAGTTTGCAGGGCTTATAAAGAAAGTTGACTTATCTCAGCCACATGTGTAACAATGGGTGGAAACATCACTTTCCTAAGTGAAGTGTTCTTGTCGGCACAAAGATGTGCCCTCAGTTTGAATTCCACATGTACTATTTTGTGGGGTAATTCAGTAAAAGTGATTTTACTTCTGCAAATGTTGTTACAGACTTCAGGATTTACGACTCCACAGGATTTTGGCTTATTTGAGGTTTTGAAGGCCTAATCTTGTTTTCTCCTTGAAAATTTCAACTTCTAGTTTTTCAGACAAAGACTGATTTAAACATGCTTGCAAATTCTAAACAAATATCACAAGTGCCTAATCTTAATTTATAATGACCTTCTGCCCTCCCGTCATTTGCAGCAAGAGAAGAGACATGGCCTTTCCACAGCAACTTGTGTTTGTAGAATGGTCTTTTAAAATTAGCCTGATCACACCACTCATGTAATTAGAAATAATTGAATTAGTTGCACTCTGGCAAAGAGGTGAGATCAATATTATAATTAAAACTTAATTTCTTTATGAATGAATCTTAAAATGAAATTTCTAAAAGGTGGAAAATATTTCTTTTTTTTTTTGGAAGTCATTATCATTTGTATTAAGTTTTATATCTTAAAAAGTAATCCCCAAAATTTTACCATCACTTTTTTTTTTTTATACTATTTTACTATCACTACATTTACTATCGCATTTACTAGATTTTACTATCACTTGTGTTAATATCATTAGTTAGTTTTATACATACCTTCAAAAAAGGTTTTCATTGTAACCTTTCAAAGAGGCAAGGCTTTATGAGGTGCCTGCCAAAGACAATGAATACCAGATCCTGTAGTCAATATAAAAATGCAGCCAGTAGTCCTCAGCATCTTTACAGGTGGTTTGATCTGATGAAGATGTTGGGACATTTCTTTTGGTGAAAGTAGAACACACTCATAAGCATTTAACTCCTCATTTGGTTGTGAAACCTGCAGTAATTCCAAAGAAAATAGACTAAATTTAAGGAAAATTCCCAGACAGCTGTATTTATGGTAGATCCTTCCATCCGTCTCTCTATTTATATACGTTGTGGTTTAACCCATCAGGCAGCTAAGCAGTGCACAGATGTTCACTCACCCCACCACCCCCAGTGAGATGGGGGAATGAATAGAAAAAAAATGGTGAGAAACACAAGGGTAGATATAAAAACAGTTTAATGGGACAGAAAAGGAAGGGATAATAATAGTAATAATAATAATAATGGTAATAATAATAACAATAAGGATAACAGAATAAACAAAGCAAGTGATGCACAACACACACCGCCTGCCAGCCAATGCCCAACCAGTCCCTAAGCAGCAGCAGCAACCTACTCATCTAATCACCCAGTTTTATTGTCCCAAACGATATCTCATGGTATGGGACATCCCTTTACCCAGGTTGCGTCAGCTGTCCTGGCTGCTTCCCTTCCCAGCTCCTTGTGCACCCCCAGCCTCCTTGCTGGCAGTGCAGCACGAGAAGCCAGAAAGGCCTTGGCCCTGTGTAGGCACTGCTCTACAACAACTAAGCATTTTTGTGTTATTAACATTGTATCATCCTAAATCCAAAACACAGCATTATACCAGATACTTGGAAGAAAATTAACTCTATCCCAGCTGAAGACAGGGCAATATATTAAGGGTTTGCTCCAGACTGACCAGAGAAAATAGATCTCTGATCATTTGAGATAAGACTGGGGTAAAATTTTCACTTCACGTCTCAAGTTTCCAAATCAAGTTGAACAAAAATAATCAAAAAAAAAAAAAAGATTGAAAAACATTTTCTTTTTAGAGCAAAAATGTTTTATTTTCACCAAAAAAAATCTTATTTAGTGTTAAATGCACATTTTGTATTCCAGGATTTAATGCATAACCCAAAACATTTCAAAATAAAATGTCAAAATGTTTTGCCTGTAAGAGTCAAAACAAAATGCTGGATCAGAATTCTTTCTTCCATTCTCTTCCAGGTTTTTATTTCCAAACGATGCACTAAACCCTACAGAATATATTTGCTACTTGGTACCTCTTATAGACTTCGAATTGACCTCTTGGAATCTCACTTTTGTGCTGTGTGAAATAATATTCCACAAGGGGTTCTTGAATGTCAAAAACCATAGCTTAGAGGACATTCAAAGGCCAGTCCTGTTTGGAAGGAAAATATGCATTAGTGTTAGTAATAGTTCTATTTAAGTTTATGATTTAATTTCTTTCCCACAGCTGTATATCAGTAAAGAATCCAGTTCCAGGCCCCACTGGTAAGGTGTATTATTATTATTTTTTTAATTCTATTTTTATTTTGTTTTATTTTATTTATTTTATTTTATTTTATTTTATTTTATTTTATTTTATTTTATTTTATTTTATTTTATTTATTTATTATTATTATTTTTTCTGGCTTTTATGGAATATTGCTTTTCATATGGACACAACTATCTATTGAGTAATACTTTATCAGTGTGTCCCGCTGTGATTTATTACCTCAATACATCATTAGAGTGACAGCTGGCTCTGATGATGCATGATCTAATACATCATAAGAACAACAACTCATTTGGATTATATATTACATAAGATTAATACATACAACACCTTTTAATCTCCCTCCTCTCTTTCTTAGCTGTGGACATGACTGTTACTTAGGGCTGCAATGGCACTGAAAGTATTTCCAGTTTTACTTTCTACTTTCATTCTTGAATGTACAATGAATACGCACCAGAATAAAATCAACTGTACTAAGTAAGGGGAACTCAAAAGAAGCCTGTTCTTAACTTGATCCACAAAATGCAATGTTTTCCTGTTTTAATCAGTGCAAAGTTTCTCAAAAAAATCATGTTCCATCTTGCAAAGTGTGGCTTTTTACACTGGCAACCTTGTTTCAGCTGTGAGAAGTCAATGAGAAGGACTGCATGAACTTCACTGTGTTCAGTGTTGGTCACTTACAGAAGAGGAGAGCAGAGCAGTGTTTGAAAACCTATCTGTAAGGTCTCTGAGGAGTCATTTGCAAATTTTTTAATTTTTATTTTTTTTTCAAATTTGGAAGACACTGGACATACATTTGAATAAATAGATACATTAGCTTACCGTGGCTGACTTGGACTTGTAAATATGTGGTAAAAACAACAGGGTGGGAGAAGCATATGTAAGAAATTTATTTTCTATAATATTAGCTGAATGAATAGTACCTCTTGAATTTTTGGCCTCTCTAGTACAGGAAAAGAGGAGCTAATGCATTCATCGGGGAGGAATATATACATTTTTAAATCTTAACTAGAGGGAAAATACACACACTCTTAAATTTATTTGGAAATTTCTCACCTCTTCTAGAAGTAGATAGGAATCTGCATGCCTGTGTACATCACAGTATAATACAGGAAGTATGTATGCTAACATAGATAATTAGAAGAATTAATGGGGTCCCTATTGCTTAAGCTTGTAAAGTTAACATGGAGAACCTTCTGTTGTAACCACAGTAACTAAACGGTTTCACCTTGAAAACAAAAGGGACTGATTTGATTGGGGTACTCAAAACATGCAAACATACAGCAATCAGATCATTCTTCCACCCCCCCAGCTGGAGGTTTCAGCTGGCCTCTGTTGAGGTTACTGGAAGTTGAGGTCCCGTTTCCTTGCTCTGGATCTCTCATAACAAAAGATCTGCAGTAACAGCAACAACTGAGAAAAAGAATGATAATAAACATGGAACTGACTGACATTAATTTCTGTGTCCTGTTGCCTCGACTGTGCACAAACTAGTAACTCTGCATTTGTCTTCAATATTTCAGCCTTTGTGGTGTTAAAGAAGGTATCAGGTTTACACAACAGTTTAGGCTTAAAGTTATTTCCTTCCTTCCTTCCTTCCTTCCTTCCTTCCTTCCTTCCTTCCTTCCTTCCTTCCTTCCTTCCTTCCTTCCTTCCTTCCTTCCTTCCTTCCTTCCTTCCTTCCTTCCTTCCTTCCTTCCTTCCTTCCTTCCTTCCTTCCTTCCTTCCTTCCTTCCTTCCTTCCTTCCTTCCTTCCTTCCTTCCTTCCTTCCTTCCTTCCTTCCTTCCTTCCTTCCTTCCTTCCTTCCTTCCTTCCTTCCTTCCTTCCTTCCTTCCTTCCTTCCTTCCTTCCTTCCTTCCTTCCTTCCTTCCTTCCTTCCTTCCTTCCTTCCTTCCTTCCTTCTTCCTTTCTAAAACAAGACATAAATTAATGCTTTAAATAAGAGTTCGGAAAGTACTTAAGTGTGTGTGCTTGAAGTCTAGCAAACATCAGTATATAGAAGCCTGCTAATATAAATTGCATAAATGAATTGAGACAGTATGAAGGTTTTTTTGAGAAAATTCATAGACAATACCAAATTGGGTGTAACTGTTGAGCCCATCGAGGGTGGGGAGGCCTTGCTGAGAGATCTGGACAAATTAGAGGGCTGGGCAATCACCAACAATATGAAATTTAACAAGAGCAAGTGCAGGATTCTGCACCTGGGAAGGGGCAACTCTGGTTATACATACAGACTGGGGGACGAGAGGCTGGAGAGTAGCCCATCAGAAAGGGATTTTGGGGTTTTGATCAACAGCAAGCTGAACATGAGCCAGCAGTGTGCCTTGGTGGCCAGGAGGCCCAATCACATCCTGGGGTGCATCAAGAGTAACATTGCTAGCCAGCTAAGGGAAGTGATTTTCCTTCTCTATTTAACACTGCTGCAACTGCACCTCAAGTACTGTATGCAGTTTTGGGCACCACAGTATAAGAAAGATATAAAACTGTTAGAGAGTGTCCAAAGGAGGTCAACAAAGATGATAAATTGTCTAGAGGGGAAGACATATGAGGAGTGGCTGAAGTCCTGTGCATTGTTCAGCCTAGAGAAGAGGAGACTGAGGGGAGGCCACATGGCAGTCTACAACTTCCTCACAAGGGAGATAGGAGGGGCGAACTCTGATATCTGCTTTCTGGTGACAAGCAACAGGACCCGAGGGAATGGCTTGAAGCTGTGACAGGGGAGGTTCAATCTGGATATCAGAAAAAGGTTTTTCACCAAGAGGATGGTCGGTCACTGAAACAGGCTCCCTATGGAAGTGGTCACAGCACTGACCTTGCCAGAGATAAAGAAGCTTTTGGACAGCACTCTCAGGTACATAATCTGATTTATTTATTTATTTATTTTGGTGGTCTTTTGGGGACCCAGGAGTTGTACTCGATGATCCTAGTGGGTCTTTTCCAATCTGGATATTCTGTGATTCTATAATTCTAATCACAGGAGGAGTTTTTCCTTAGTTTCTAGCAAAGTTAAAGGAATCTCTAACCTAATCCTTCCAACAGATGCTTACTCATTGAGACCTTTGAGTTTGCCTAATATCTGTAATATCATGACTATCATGTGCAGGTGCTGCAAATCCAGAATGTCTAGTAGTTCTAAACTACTACTACTAGTTCCAGTAGTAGTAGTTCTAAACTACTTAGAAATAAGCTTTAGTAATGCTTGTAAGACTTTTCTACCTTGATTAGAGAAGGGGAGAATTCTAGAGCAACACTCCATTTTTTCACCTCACACTTAAAAAACAAACAAACAAAAAAACCCCACAACATTGTGGGTAGAGATGTGGTAACGCTTTTAAATGTTGATAAAAAAGTCTTCTTTCTCCCACCCAAAATGGCTATATGAAGTATTGACTCATTTTAGTGAATCTGTGTCATGTTCCTAGAAATTCAAGAGTTCATTTGAATTTGCTTTTCCTTACTGTAAGCTACATTCTTTTATTTTTTTTATTTTATTTTATTTATTTTATTTTATTTTATTTTATTTTATTTTATTTTATTTTATTTTATTTTATTTTATTTTATTTTATTTTATTTTATTTTATTTTATTTTACCGTTGAATATCTTCTAAGAAATTTGCAAAATAATTCATCTAACTGTCAATTTAAGGAGTTTATAATAGAAAGCAAACATTTTTACTTATGTTAATCCCAAACTGATTTATTTCCTTTGAATTTTGTCCAGCAAAATGAAAAAAAATGATTTACTGATAAAATGCTGTTTCAAATTGGTGATTGAAAAGTAAAACTAGAAAAATTCAAAGAGAAAATGAACATGCGTCTTTTAACAATGAGACCTAATAACTCCTGGCATAAAAATATTTAGTTAGAGTTATGCCAGGTCTATCATTAATTGAATTATTTCAGTCAAGACTGAGTATCTTTCTGAAATGTCCATTGTAACTTGGCCAGAATTTGATGACTTGATTTGGGATTAGTGAGGTTGCCTTCTGTGGTTTACTGCAAGTAAGACTGTGGTTGCTGTAGTTTTACAAAGCCTTAGAAATCCATAGCAATATGTTGCACAAAACAGAAATCTAGAATTGGACTGGGTATGGTTAAAGCTTTTTTATCTTTAAGAAAACCTGTTCCCTCACGTAACAGCAGGTATTAATTTTCGTTTTCTCTGAGACTCAGTGACAGACATCAGACAAATCTACAGACTGCTTGTCCTTGATGGTCCCATACTGCCTGCAATGTTACCCAAGGTTAACTTTCGAAATCAAGTAACTCTTCTGCTTCCTCCTTGCACACATGCACCAAATGACAATAATTTATCTTTCATTTGTATAGGAAAAAAAAGAGAGAAAAAAAATAGAAACGAAACGGGCTGTGTGGAAATTCAAAAACTAAAGGCATCTGTTGTGTCAGACTTGGGCAGTCAATAAGAGATATGTGTGGTTTTAGTAGTGACACGGTGTGTATGTGAATTGCCATGCTGCAGGACACTTTAATGAACAGGGCTTAAGGTCACCCAACAAATACATACAGAAGGGCTTTCCTTACCCCCTTCCCTTTTCCTCCTTCTCCCTTGGTTTCTCTTTTCCCTCCTTCCTTTTCCCTTTCCCTCCTGCTTACCATCAGGCACTCCTCTTACCCTCTTCCTTCCTCTTTGAAAGCCTTCTTGGACATTTTTTTCAATGTCTAACTGGCCTAACATGCATCCTGACCCATTCTTTGCCTTATTTCCTGTTTTAATCAGGTGTCGAAGGTTATGCATTGCTGTTGGAGCAGGACATGAGTGGCAGCAGGGGTCAGGGCCTCTGTGGCTTTCTATTAGAGCCATAAAACCAAAATGGAAGGATAATTTCACCTGCTCTAACCCCAATTTTTCCAAGATGTGATAGGCATTGACCTTAGTGTTTGATTGCCATTGACTACGTAAACTGCAGCCACCCTAATTCTGCTTACTAAACAATAAATGTGCCCTTTATGACCAGGATGGGAAATAAAACAATAAAACATACACATGGAAGATCCAAACAGATAGATTAATCCAGGTAACATAAAATGATAAAATAATGCCTCATAGGGGAGGTTACACCCTTTGTTTGACTGGTGTGCCCCTGCAATAATTTCTTCTACCAATTTTCAATTTTTTCTTCTTGGCAGAACATCCTATATCTTTCTCCATGGGTTGGGACTTTGGCAATAAATCTTAATTGCTAGAGAAGTCCCATCCGTGCCACCTCAAATGTTTATGCATCTAAGGAGAGTGGGTTGTTTTGTTCTGTGTGGGTGTGTTTTGGAGAAAGTCAAGAAACTCTTCCATTACTTTTAAGGAAATTTTGAATGAAATGTAGGAATATTTCTAAATATATTCCTGTTCAAAGAATAAAATAAATAGACTGAAGCGTATAAATTAAGGGTGTTAAAATATTAACATCCATTTATTAAGAATGTCTAAGCTGGAATTTTCATCTCGACCCATATCTCAGTCAGATCAGTTGAGATACTTTCTTTTACCTCAGAGGTTTTTGATCTGTGCTCACAATGAAGAACCTCCAAAATTTAGCTTGAGAATAACTTTTAATATGGCACAGTTAGTATAAAATGACAGAGTTTAGTTCCAAATTATTTTATAATAAATAAAACAGAACTTCAAAAGGTGTTGAGATTCATTCTCTGTTGAACTTGTACTGGTTTTAACAGAGAACTTTGAGAAGGTATTTAGTAAAATAATCTATTTTCTTCACAAATTATCCTAAAATTTGAGAGACTGTGATCAACCAAAATTTATTACTTGTTCTACTTGTTTCTACAGAACATTTTTGCCCAGACTGTAGCATTTAAATCAGATTATGCAAAACAATAGCAGTGACATCTATAAGCTTTGCCATAGCAACAGTGAGGAACTCCAGTGGGTCAGAAAGGAGGACAGCCCTCTTTCATTTCCTATTGATGTTAGTATCCATGGAAACCCCTTTAACAGTATCTGCATCAGGATGAGAAAACAGGTAAGCTTTCTTCTAAAAGGCAGTGCATTAAAAGAACACAATCCTTTGCAAGGTCAGCTCTTGAAAGCCTTGAAGAACCCCTTAGTTGAGAAAGCTGGAGGACTGAAAATCCTCACATTCTTTGCTAAGAAGCTCAGCTCCAGAGAATCACATTAGCACTCTGTAATATGGACAGAGGAAAGTAAAGCCTTTGCTCCTTGCCTGAGATGTTACACCTCTGGGAGCTCACTTTCTTCACTAGGAGAATATACTGCAGAGGTGATTACGTGAACCAGGAGATTAATTATGAATAAAATTCAATGGGGAGAGACTGACAGAAGTACAGGTACTGTATGTTTAAAAAAAAAAAAAAGAAAAAAAAAGAAAAAAGAAAAAAGACTGAATTGCAGGAATGCCATATGGCAAGTGCCTGTAAACTAAGAATATGTGCACAGAAATATTATTCACATGGTAGCTTTTTAAAATATTTGTAAACTCAGCATTTTATAGATAACTGGTTTGGAGGAAATGGTGTTACCTCCTTCTCCCATCTGGGCTATTTGAGTGAGAAACAAAGGCTGTCATGTTTTTAAATCATCACAGTGGCAAGCCATTCCTATCTCCCTCTTTCCAGTTCCACAACTAAATTAACATGGACAAGATTTCAAATAACAAATGGTTACAACTTCATCACTTTGTGATTCCTTTGCAAATAAAAAGTGTCACACGCTAAAGTTCAGTCAGGGAGCACTTTCTGATAACTTTTAAACCCAAAGTATTATCTAAAGTTTGAAAATCAAACCAAAACAAAAAAATCACTACCAAAAAAAAAAAAAAAAGAAGACTTAAATTTGAATGTAATGCTTTATTAAATTCACTGGATTTGGGATTATGTCCCATGGGGTGAATTTTTAATATATAACAATGAGAAAAGTAATCTTCTGTAGTAGATGCTACATTTTAGTTAATTGCATAATGTCGTTATGAATGTAACATTGTGACAAACTTCTCTGCCTCCCTCTCTCCCTCTTTCTCTTTCTCTCAGGCACACTTGCACGTCACTGAATGATCTAATCTCTCTTTCCTCAGTGAAAGTTAAAATCTGAGTTCTACTAGTGAACCAGTAGCTTGTAGCTAAGTACAGAATATAAGGACAACACAGTTTACATGACACACAGTTGGCTAAGGAATCATCCTGAGGTCTAGTAGATGGAGGAATCGTATTATTAGAAGGACCTTGTTTTTTGTTGTTGTTTTAGGTTAAAAGCAACTCTATACGTTTGACCATGATAGCTTTGATATATGTCCTAAAGTAACTTGACAAGTACAAATTAGATCTACCTTGTGAAACCGTGAAGATCATGAGCAGGAAGTCAATTTAAGAAGAAAGTAAAGGCAATAGACTGAAATGCCTAAGTACACTTTCTGTCCGAACGCATGCAACCCAAGTATTTCAAGTCACTGATTCTTGTAAAATAATTTAGGATGGAAGATAGCTCTGGAAGTCTTCTAATCCACCCCCTGCACATGGTCACTATCTTGATCCTCTCTCCTGTGGTACTGCCTTACTCCTACAAGCTACAGCATTACGCTCAGAGACCTGGGAGGCCCTGGAAAGGCCAAAATCAACATTTTGGAATTCCATGGCTGCAATTCTCTTTTGGTCATTTCTCTTGGGATCTTAAATTTCAGTCTCATGGTTGCTACAGCCAAATCTACGCCTGGTCTTCATATCTTCCACCATTTCTTTCTTCTTTGTGGGTACCAGGTCCAACAAAACAGCACTTCCAGTCTCTTTATTGGTTACAGACTTGCACAAAGTCATTGTCTAGAGTTGCCAGAAAGCACCTGGTCTGCTTGTGCTTAGCTGTATTGCCCTTCCAGCAGATATATTAGCATTTGTAGATATATATATATAGAGGGTCAGAAATTTCAGATTGGTTGAGCGCACAGCTAATAAACAAGAGAAAGGAAATTGCCACTGGATGTGGAGTATGAGAAATAAAATTTTCAAATAGCTATAGGAATATTGATAAAAGGAACCCTAATTCTGCTTCAAACTCTTCCTATTGTACCTAAAACCTGGTTAGTTTAGTAGATGAGGTGTGGGTGAGTCACCAGGGCCAGTGCCAGCTCTGAGTAAGAATGCAAGTCCTTGAACTCACACTCTTGGAATAGCTAGATTGAAGCTTGTTAGTAGGGTTACTCTTGTTGCTCCTGTAGAAGGACTGACATATGGACTTTTAGAAAGAAGCACCAGTTTCTTTTCTAGCTTTTAAAACCTCAAACAGACGTTTCATTTGTACTGTAGATGAAACTCTCATTTAGGGGTTAATAAACAAGGTCTTGAGGTGCAACATACCCAATTTCTCTTTGTGAAATTGGGAAACAGTCAACCTCGAAAGTGTGAATCAAATAGCAAATGTACATATTCTAGACACAGATATTCTGGTAAGTTTTGTGGGAAATAAACATATGTATATAAACAGTGTACTTTAAAATAAGAGAGGAATAACCACATATTGTCCAGATTTTGTGTATAGCCTGGGTGGATAGATGATATCTCTTATTCTGTCCTCTATACAGACAGCTTTTGGAAAATGGCTAAGGTCATGTGTTTCAGTTATGGGTGTGTACGGGCGTGTGTGTGTGTGTGCATGCATTCCTGTGCTGGGTTATACTCAGGGTCAGAATAGAAGATCTAAGGTCACTGCTGGCCTTTAAAAATCTTTATCTGAACCTGTCTTTCTGACCAAGTTCAAGTAAAGAAAGAGACATGTGCCTGTAGGCAAGAAAAACTGCCTGTCGTTATACTCTCAGGATGTGGGGTTTGCTTTATTTTTAGTCATTGTGTAAGGTCACTTATGAATCTTCTCTTTTCTAAAATGAAAGGGCAGGGGCAAAATCACACCACTAACTGCAAGAAGTTACTCACTAAACTGCAGTGCAGAACTCTCTTTCAGAGTTCTTTGGACCATGCCTTTATTTCTCCAGTACAAGTAAAGTAGCCTCAGCAGTAGATGTTCCCAGAGACACAGTTTTTTCTGGAAGTAGAGCTGTTGCAGTATTACAACAAACATTCGTGAAGCATTCATCAAAAACTGCTTTTGACTGAACACTTTTGTATGACTGCTTTGTTAAAGGCTAATATAATTATCATTACACCTCACGTCTGAATACCATGCTAGCAGTCAAAACTGCTGGTTGTAACTCATAGTGGAATAGTACTGGAAAAACTTGTAGGTAGGAGTTGTAACAGAAGAATACAACAATTTAACAATAGTTAATTGCAAGAGCTAAAAAAATCAGATAAAAACTTAATTCTTTCCCACCATTTTCCTTTAGACATCTTTTCATGAAGCAGTGACCGGTAATTTACAGAGCAGTTTGATTCAAGAAGTCGTTGAGAAGATGACATACTCCTCAGGGTCTAACTCATTTGCATGGGACACTGCATTGGATGTGAATGTGATCACAGTTAAAGACAATATATTTGAAGAAATCATATTTTCATGTGTAAAATTGTTATCCTCATAATCAGAGACTTGTGGGAGATCTGGGCCAAAGAGACAAGGTGGGGGAGGGATTTCGGGACCCCTGAAGAAGGCTAAGAGGGCAAGAAATTCTGGGTTTAAATTTTGCACAGATCAGCTGTACACACAACCTCTACAGTTGCTAAGTGGAATTCATGTACTTTCTTGTGTATGCAGCATCCTTTGCTATTAATCTCCAAGAAACTACCTGTGAAAAAGGGTTTTTTTTAAAAAACAAAAACAAAAACACAAGCATAAATATTCCTCTAATATGAATCTTCCATCGCACTCCAAATGTCCTTTAAGAAAGCTTAAAAATATTTTTGTTTCCTTTTCTATTCAAAAATATTTTTTTTTGGGAAAGCACATATTATTGTAGCAAAGTTTGACAAAAATTTTCCTTATCTTAATACACGTCCTTAAAATAATAAGTTTGAGAACAAGAATCATATCTATGTTCATGGCTGTTAAACAAGTACCACTACATGGAGATGTGGGCTGCAAGAACAAATGATGAGTGAAATTTTCACATGCAGGAGACAGTAACATTTTATGAAAGCCAAGATAATTTTCCTGTTATCACTATCAAATCAGAAGTTAATCATGATGATAAATTATCAGAACTATTGATCAAAGTTTTTTAGGTGGCAAAGTATTAGACTCACCCACATGTTGTCTGAAGACGTGTCCTGTCAGATCATGGGCAGTGCTGAGGTACTACTGCAGTTGATCAATATGCACCATCAAGAGCAGGTACAGCACTGTGACATAACATACATAGCAGCTAGTTTCAAAGGAGACAACATTTAGAAGTTCCTGTTATTGATTGATCAGCATCATTGGGTGACACTCTCAGCAACAACTAATATATCTTTGTTGTTTCTCTGGACTGATTTTGTATTGTTTTATTCCTTTCCTCTTCTGCAGTTTAGAGATGTCCCATCAGTTACATTTATCATGTCTTAGGTTATTATATATATATGTTTATATATATATGTATATTAATCAGATTTGCAGAGGGATGCAAAACCCACTAATAAGTGCTATTAAATTGCATCTAAACTGTTTTATTTCCAACCGGTTTCTTATTCAAATATCTTTCCTAATATGATAGTTTGCACTGACTTCCGATTTTTATTCCTGATATTTTTTCCACTTGCTCATAAGATCTGCTAAATTAATCCTTTATTCCTGGTCCCCATGGAGAGGATCTTTCACCCCAGCTTCTGTCTATTGAAGAGCTTCTCTACAGAGTATAATCTTGGATTTTAGTTAAGCCAGGGCCTGACACTAGCCCTCATCCTGCAGTACAGGAGACAATAATGTTGTTCTCCCTTGAGGAGAGACTTCCTCCTAGAGCACTGTGCCTCCTAGTTCTCCTGTTTGCAGCAGAAGTGTCTAGGCATATGTCCACATTACAAAGTAAAATGCACAGCTGAGCAAAGCCAGGCAAAACCAGGTTTGACTATCTGTACATGGTAGTGCAATTTTCTTTATAGAGATACCAGAAACAAGCAAAGTTGTAGCAGCAAATATCATATTAATTCCACTAGTTCTCTGCCTGACTTCTTCATTAGCATAATCCAGAGTGAGCAAGTACACTGAAAAGCGAAAGCAAAAAGGGACTGAAGGAGAAGGTAGAGAGGTGTAGGCTAAGGCTGATCTAAGCTCGTCCTTCAATACATTTTTCTGACCTTCAAAATTACTCAGGATCTGGTTAGCTGTGAATACGAACAGAAATCTGAAGCAATACATCATTTATATTTGTCCGTCTATCTCTAATATTAACTTTATGCTTTTTCTCTTCCTATACTCTTTTATTTCTATCAGAGACTAATTTGTCATTTATATTTATCTAGAAGATAATGCTCTGAAATATTAAACATAACTCCAACTGAACTGATTAAATCTACAGATTTGTGGCAATGTAACACACTTTATGGCATCCCACATCTTGCTGGGAGAGGCCATCACCATGCCATGAGATCTTTTACATCACTTTTACATCATTATATTTAATCCCATGGTTGTTGTAATGGCTGTTGCTAATAAAAACAAGATCTGAGTTCATAATGTTCCCTAGCACCACATTAACCTTACATCAGATTAACAAGTAATATCACTGCAAACAATAACTAGTGTAGCTGAATATCATACATTGTGATAGGAGGGAACAGTAGAAAAATGAGTCAGTGGAATAGAAATATGTTTAAAGGCTAACCTCGTTATATGAAAACAGATGTTCTACTAAAGGTTATCTCTAGAGGAAGGCTTTTATTTATTTATTTATTTATTTATTTATTTATTTATTTATTTATTTATTTATTTTTCCGGGGGGGGGGGGGGGGGGGGGGGGGGTGTTGTTCATTTGTTTGTTGTTTTGTTTTTGTTTGGTTTTAATAATTGTTTTATTTTATCCTTAAATGTAATTTATTTTGGAACAATGAAGAATTAATATTAAGAACTTTTGGGGTATTCAAAATTTCCATTACTAAATTTATATACTCTTTAGTTCATAGACTTTTCAGCTTATTAGAACATGGGCTTTCTATGGGCATTTTTTCCTGCACTCTAGACAAACTTTAAGATCTATGGATTATTTTCTGGTTTCCAACACATATATCTGTTCCTTGCAACATTTGGTATTATACAGACAATAACACTCTTGATACATAGCAATTCATGAAAAAAAAAAAAAAGATAATTGAAGGAAATAGAAAATCAAGAAAAGCAAAATTTCTTTTAATGCTTTGTAGCAACATTTTCTTTCACTTTTGTCACTGTTCTAGACCTTCTATGGGAAAATTTATAAGGGAGGGAAAATATTATTTGCAAAAATGAAGTCTGATAGCAAAGAAACAGTGAGATGGACTGTCCTCTATAAAATTGTGCTCAGTAGCAAGGGAAAGACTATTTATTAACCTGTCCAAAGTTCATGTAGCTGTGTGAAACCTGAGGCAGGAGGTTACATTTACCTCTGCTAAATCTGTTTCAGTTCTATCTAGGATGAAAACTGTGACTGACTGGCTGGTAGTGTTAGACTTCAAGCCTCCTACTGCTGTTTGGGTGCTGCTTTGCTCTCTGATAGTGGAAATGGTTGCAAAATAAAATAACTCTGTGAAGCAGTTGCAGTATTCTAAAATCTAATAATAGATTTTCTAGAAAACATCTGCTGCATAAATGGAAATTAAAGCCAAGAAACAAGTCATGGACTTACAAATTTGCATGCAGTGTGGTGCAAAGGCTTCTAGTTCAATAGTAATACTAAATTGTCTTAATTACCCTGCCTCTGAGACTCAGAGCTAGGCCAGGTGCCTATGGAGAACATAAAGATTTTACATTTGGCTTTTCCATCAGTTTGAAAAGCGCCCCTGGTGAAGTTAACTTGATAGCTCTCCTCTAGCTGAACATCCTCAAGAAATACTATTCTGACATTTACAAGCTGAAGTCCAGGTAAGGGACAGTGCAGCTTGGATGTATCAGGACATGCAGTCTTCATGCAGAGTAGCAGACAGCAACATGCAGCTAAGTTGCTGTCATTAGTGGTCTTGAAAAAAATAAAAATAAAAAAGAAAGGGAGAAGAGGAAAGGTAAAGGAAAGAGATAAGTGAAAGGGAAGGGGGAAATGAGGTTAGACAAGGCAAGAAAAGAGAGAATTTTTCTTGATTTACAGGGAGGGGAGGAAAGCAGCTCCATGCGGACTGTTGTATGGTGTAAATGCAGTTTACTGAATGCGTGGCATCCTTATGAGGCTGCTTTGTCTTAACAGGGATGTGTAGTATATATTCTTCTGTTTTGCTTTGTTTGAGGATGAGTGTTTTTCTTGTGAATACCTTGAAATACGATTCAGCTGCTCCCTAAAATCCCATCTTTTTCAGTACTTTTTAGCTGATTGTATACTGCCTTTCATGTATAGTAGTTTTTAAAAAGCTAAGTTGCTATGGTGGAACCCTTAAAAAAGTAATCTTTGTCACTAGTCTAGAAACCCCCAAAAGTTAATGGGATGAGTCCATTCACTTTAGATCTACCCTATTTTTAACAGATGAAAGCAATATATAATAGGTGTTAAAAAAGTACTTGTATTACTTTTAAATAAGACTTGAAACACTTTGCCATCAAATTTGTATGTTTAATGAACTATTGTGTTGATTTCCACCAATTTATTTCTAATTTATAGGCATTTTTAAGTTACATCCAGGATCTCTTTTTATATAGTCTAACATTAAAAAATATTGTTAAAATTAAATGAGCAACATTTTTATCAGTTCTGTTCAAACCACAGATGCTAGACTTTATTTTATTCCTTCACTGAGATTGAAATTCTATTTTAATATGCAGAACTACAGTCTAGGGAGTCATAAAATGCAGTGTGTTTTCATTAGATGATGGCTCTGCACCTCTAGTTAACAAGAAAGCTGATTCATCAGACAGTAGTGATCAAGACACTGGGGCCTATAAGGGAAATGAATCACAAAAAGCAAGAAACAATACACCTGTTTTTTAGTATGCATTTGTTTGCTTTTGGTTTAAACTCTCTAATTCTGCCAAGATTTTTTTTTTTCCTTCAGAATGAAGACTCTTTTACAGATCAAGACAATGACATGGTTAAAGCATGTATTATTTTTTCACTTACAGACTACCAGTTATGGAGTTTAAAGGGTTGGTGTCTGAATGGTGACTCAGACTGCTGTTTTGTTTGTTTGTTTGTTTGATGTCTCCATAATTTATGGGCTAGGTTTGATTGAACAGTATATTGCTGCTAAAAATAGAGTAAGTAGATTAAATCAGTAATCAAGAAACAAAATAATCTGTGGCCAAGAAGAACAGCATCCTGGCTTGTATCAGATATAGTGTGACCAGAAGGACTAGGGAAGTGATTGTCCTTCTGGACTTAGCTCCAGTGTGGCCACACCTCAAGTACTGTGTTCAGTTCTGGGTTCCTCACTACAAGAAAGACATTGAGGTGCTGGAGCATGTTCAGAGAAGGGCAAAGAAGCTCATGAAGGGTCTGGAGAACAAGTTTTATAAGGAGAGGTTGAGGGAGCTGAGGTTGTTTAGTGTAGAGGAAAGGAGGTTCAGGGGAGACCTTATTGCTCCCTACAGCTACATCAAAGGACTTCAAAGGAGGTTGTGGTGAGGTGGGAGTTGGTCTCTTCTCCAAAGCAGCCAGTGATAGGACAAGAGGAAGTGGCCTCAGGTTGTACTAAGGGAGGTTTAGGTTGGATATTAGTAGAAATTTCTTCACTGACAGAGTTGGAACAGGTTGCCCAGATGACACAGAGAAAACTCAATAACCAAAGTTATTAAGCAGGTATTCTTTATCACGGCGCCGGGTGTGTGTGGGATAGCTCTGCCTAACACACACACACCAAGGGTTACTGACAGTGTGCTTATATTAGTGGGACAAAAACATATTCATTTCATTTCCTGAAAATCTCTTGCATATTCACCAAGTCTCCGAAGAATCATTAACGTAGGTTTCCACGCCTATTCGCATGCGTAGTGGAATCCTTGGGTGATCATCCAGCATACTCTGGTTGGTCTTTTGATGAAGGCCAGGAGTCTTCTACATTCCTGAACCTTCCTTTCTTTGTCAGACTTCAGCAGAGAAGCCAGTTCTTGTTGTTTACATTATCTATGCATACACTCTTATCTTTGGGGTTGTTAACATACAGTTGTGCTAAGATGGAATCAACATCCTTTATCTTGTTCCCTGTCTCACAGAGAAGTGGTTAAGTCACCATCCTTGGAGGTATTCAAAAGGCATGTGGATGTGGTGTTTCAGGACATGGTTTGGTGGTAGACTTGGGAGTATTAGGTTAATGTTTGGACTTGATGATCTTAGAGGTCTTTTCCAACGTAATTGATTCTATAATTCTATGATTCTAAGTAAGTCTGTCAGAAAAGTGAAAGTGCAAAATACTTTCTGCATATTGTAGTTAGTATTTTAAGCAATAGTTTAAATACGGAATTGATCGTTCTTTTATTTTGATTTCACAACGTACATGAGGTATCCCAGTTGACTTACCCGGTGAAGTGTTGAGTTCCTGTAATGGACATTCTTGAGACTAAGTTCTTCAGTGTTAGTTGTGATCTGTTTGAGATTTCATGAAGTGTTCTGATGCAAGATAATCAATGAAAGCCTCTCTGCTTTAGGGTGAGAGTTACCACCTTTGTCAAGACTAGACACTGCCCTTTGTGGTTTGAAACCAGGGTCACATTTCTGATTCTCGTCAGTATTCTTCTGGCCAATTCAGAAGGAGATCTAAAAGCATACATGAGAGAATGTATCTCACTTGCTGTATAATAAGCAATGACAAAAGAAGCAAGAAATCCAAGAGGAGAAAAATCTTCCATGCTGACTGCAACATTTGTGTTATATCTCTGCGTTTAATCTGAGCTAGATTCCAAATATTGTTTGCAAGGTCCCAGGTACTTCTCAGCCTCTGTTCTTTGTTCACCCAAGTAGCCATTGTAGAGCTCTGTTTTGCAAATGCGACCTATATTGGGCTGCTCAAAACGACCTTTTGCTTAAAAATCCAGTGTGTATTTGCATGCACTGCTTGTGCAGCTTTTAAGAGGAACAAAGGAGCCCCAGGACAGAGCTGGTGGTCGTCTGTCATTAATTTTACCCGGAAAAAGATCAGAGCTTGTTTTAAGCAGCTGGTGCTCCTGGTTACAGTGTCCAGAGTGGGAGTACTGCAAAACCCAGAAATAATATCTGCAATAAACTTATGTCCTCATTAAGGACCCTGGTGTATGCACAGTCCACAGTGTGACCAAGTGTTTTGTCATCCCCTGAGATTTTGAGAATTCGTGGGAGCTGAGACCCTAAGATTGATGTATAAAGGCAGACAGCATAGAAAAACACATCCTTCTAATGTCTTCTTGAAACTGACCATTCCCCCAACCCCCTTTTTTTTTTTTTGTTCATTCGTTTGTTTGTTTGTTAGTGTTTTTTTTTTTGTTTTTGGCATATGTGTTTAGTGATACTGAAAAATAATTCCTAGACTACCCTTTTATTTAATCCTTTTGCCCAGTAGATCATGAGTATATATTGCATCATGAACTAAGGTTACATGTGTCTAAACCTGCAGTTTCCCTGCAGCAATTTATAAGCAACAATATTTTAATTGATCCCTACTGTATAAGCCAATTTATGAAAATATCAGCTAGGCAAGAGCATTTGAAAATCCTTTGAAGCAAAGAAAGCTGTGTTCATATTCTCCCCTTCTGCATGCATTTGTTTATAAATGAAAAGAGATATTATCTCTCCCACTCCCTTCCCACATGGCAATGCATTTCCTTGATTTTTCTGCTGTTTCAGAATTATAAGATAAATGACAATTCCAACCAATTATAGTTCTTTTTTTTTTTTTTTTTTAAAGAAGGAATAAAAAATCAATCTCTGAGTCGGGACCTTGAGACCTTCAGAAAAATTACATAGCTTTTGGCTGAGAAGAGTTTCAAGTTCTTGAATAAGAAGAAAAGTAAAGAAAAAAAATGAGATATTAAGAAAAAAATAGTTTAAATTCATGCATTATTCTCTGAATTTGACATGGTGTTTTGCCTTTGATTTCCATGTTGTTGGGTCAAACTCCATAGAGATATTTTTAAATCTTTGATTCTTTCTTTTTCTTAAAGGAATAATAATAATAAAAAGAAAAAGAAAAAAAGAAAAAAAAAGAAAAGGAAAAAAAAGAAAATGAAAAAAAAAGAGCCTAATATTTGTTAGAATTCTCTTTTTCATTTAAATCATTTTTATAGACCAAGGTAAAAAATACACTTTTTTATTTTTTTTAAGTATTATTATTATTTTTAATGTATTATTCCTTCTGATTTGAATGGCTTGATAGCAGTTTTGGGGAAGAAATCAACAATGGAGTCAAGTTGTTTCTTTGATGCCATTGTGTTTAACAGTAAAAACAAAATTTCCATTAAAATCATGAAAAACAGTCCACTTGTTCAGACTTTCAACCTTATCTGTTGCAAGGGCACTTCCTAAAGTTTGTCTGTGTGGAGAATTAATTCTGTACCCATCAGTTTCTCAGCTGTCATCTTCTGCATACATATTCCTGTTGCCTTTTACTTGCTCTTGGGTCAGATCCATACTTTCATGAGCTAAAAAAATATTTCATCTTCTGTTGTAGTGCTCAGTTAAAAATGGGAGGCAAATGTTAATTTGAATACCTGCAGGTTTTGTGATGAGGTTTTCTTTTCTGTTTTGGTCTTTTGTCACTAATGATGCAAATACACATGAAAGTGTCATAAGAGTTGTGTCCAGCTAATAGCTCTGCTGTTTCAGTGTTGTAACAGGAGAACATAGCTTCTGTTGCATTCTCACATTTTATTTTTTTTATCTCTTTTATGTGACATTTTGCCATATGTAGACCTTCCAAACAGACCTTGCCCAAGCCTTTTTCCCTTTCTTCTAGCAGTTCCTCCACTCAGATTTCCACTTTCAGTTTCTTACATAATTTCATGTACTATGTCTGAAGAATTATTTTCAAGAAACAGCCCTTAAAAGACTTATTGGAAGAGCAGCAATATATAATAAATGCATATACTATACTATGCTATATGATATGATACAATACTATAGCAATATTTTGCTTGCAAAATTTTAGAGAAATATTTTTTTGAAATATACTAGTTGCTGTTAAACCAAATTATTTGTCACAGTAATTAATCTGCAGGTATTTATAGAATCAATGAATCATGGAACGGTTCGGGTTGGAAGGGACCTTAAAGACCACCTAACTCCAACCCACCTGCACAAGGTAGAAATACCTCCCACCAGACCATGTTGCCCAAAACCCCATCCAACCTGGCCTTGAACGGTCCCAGGGATGAGGCATCCACAACTTCTCTGGCAAAGTGTTTCCATGCATCACCACCTTCATAGTGAATAATTTCTTCTTTATACCTAATCCACATCTACCCTCCTTCAGTTTAAAACTGCTATGCCTTGTCCTTTCACCACACCCTAAGATTTTTTTGTGTGCACATTTTAACATTTAAAAATAAAATTTATGAGCACAAAATGTAGAATAACAAACTGTTTCTTAAAACTTTGCTGTTGCTTAGCACTGACCTTTAAGTGTTTCTATTGCTGTAATTGTACATTTCAGACACATGAATAATGAAGATGTTTGCTCTATTTTTCCAATAAGCGTTTATCTCTGAGGCCCAATCAGTTCTTGTCTGAGCATATCTTCTTTTCAACATATGAATACTAAATACTGGGTTATTGCTGGAAGATGTTTAATCTCTGAATGGTAATCAACTGAACATAGAGAGTTACGAATTACTGAGCACACAGTTTCAAGGAAAATTTTCTTCACTGAGTGAAAGTGTTTTGGCAGTTTCAGTATCAAAGCTCTGCTGAGCAGATGGCTTTGCCCAGCAAATAGTGAAAATGCTGTAAACATGAAAATCTGATATTTTCTTGCAGTAAGTTTTGTGCAGGGAAATGAGGGATTATGGGTTCACTGAGGACATTTAAGCAGAAGTCAGAAGATCCTGGTAGCTGTTTCTTATGGGGATTATGAGAACACATTGCACAACAACTGATCCACTAACTCATTTTTCTGCTTTTCCTCATGTGTGCTGCGCACAGCCTTAAGACAAGGTCAGTCCTCACAGAGGACTTTTAAGATTTTGACATCACTGGAGTAGAAAGCAAAGGAGCAGTTTAGTGAAGGGTGACCTCTCTGCTAGTACCATTTTAAAAGTCCCAAAAGTTACATGAGTTTTTGTACATCAAAGGAGGATCAAGGGCAATGTAACTCTTGAGCTGTGCATAGGTCTCTAGTGCACCCGGCATTGATTCCTAGGTTGGGGCACATGACATAACCATATTCACACAAAGTTTACTGGCAGGGAGCAGGAGAGCTGATGTGACTGAAGGGAAGCTGAGTATATCTTTGACAATTCAGGTTTGTGACCCATTTGCAGAGAGAATCCCCGGCAGATTCCATCTGGACAATGGCAGGGTTTATACAAAACCTTGGGTCCACTTCTGGATTTGGCAATTCCCTGGCTCCCCCACATGGTGAAATACGTAACCTGAGGTTTGTAGAGCGTGTGGGGATACTGGGTTGTACTGTCTGGTGTGTTAGCCATGACCTGAAGTGATGCTGGGTCATGAGCAAAGGAGGCTCAATCATGTGAGCAGAGGTAATGAGAGAAATGTTCATAAATCTCATACTCAGACCAATGATCCAAAATTTTTATTTACTGCGTTTTTATTTTTTTTAGTTATTGATAAGTTTCTTTAGTTTCTTATTATTGTTGGTGTTTTTTCCCCTAATAATTTGTATTTGGGTTAAAGCAGTGTTTACACACAGTCAGCTTTTAAAAACCTTGATGTCAGATGAAATGGAAATGGAATGAAATGAAATGAAAAAAAATCTTTGCCTTCCATTGGAAACCTAATAGAGCATCATTAATTCATTCTAATGACTAAGAGATCAATTTCAGGATGCTGATTTTTACCAATCAACAAGCAAAGGGAGAAACACAACTAAAAAAAAAAAAATCAAGGATAATGTATCACTAAAGGTACATTGTTGGTTCAGCTGACATATGTAATTTGATTTAAACTATTTATGATAGTACTGAATTTACTAGTAGACTCATAAATGTTCTGTTGTACTATCTGTAAAAATAAAGAACTGGTAATACAATACATTTAAAAGCAAATGCATTAAATGTGATACTTCATGTATGTATAATGATATATGTGTATCATTAACACATATAACATTCTCAGTACGATAATAAGGCATGTTGGGAGTTTAGATTTCAGCCTTTATATCTTTCATAATTTTCACACAGCTTTTCTCCTGTATTCTACCATTATTTTTGCTTTCCTTTTTTCACCTACCTTACAGCTTGCTATGAAAATCAGTAAAAGCTTTTAAAGAGCTTTTTGTGGGTAGGCTTAAGTCCCTTTGGAGTCCATTTTCCATCTATGCCACTTAAGAGCCTTCAAAATCTTAACTTTCTTCTAACATTGTTACAATGTGCAATGAAATAGAAACAAATACATCTGAATTTTAAATCCTATCAAGTACAATGAATAATATACAGAACTACATTCACAAAAGTACTGATTCTGGAAAAGTATCAGCTACTTAAACAAGGACATGCCAAGAATATTTTTGAAAAAAAAAAAAAAAGCCTGTAGATATCATGTGTCAGTAACAACAGAATACCTTTTTAAAACAAAACCCCATTGGGCAGTGAGAAACCCTGTGTCAGTGCTAACAGGTTGGGGAAATAGTTTTATTTTAGGCAGCAAGTTTTGTTATGGTAGTTAATATTCATTAGAACACCACTACATAACTTGAAAACTCCTCATTCTTATTCTTTTTTAGTACTTTTGTTCCACTTAATTTGGATCAGAAGGTGTTTTCTGTTTTCTGGGATGTTATTTAAAGTGTCCTACATGTTTTAATCTTTTTAAAACATAGCAAACATTATTAATAATTAATAATAGCATTTCCCTTTTTTTTCTTTTTTTTTTTTTTCCCTATTTGAAACCTAAACCCTGTAATATTTTTTGGACATGAGAATCAGAGATAAAAAAAACTGATTCTAAAGGTTCCTATTACACTTCATTATGAAACAGGGTGCAGGGTCTTGAGCAATGTGGAAATCCACATAGTGTGATCACAAACTGATCAACCCTCAAAATACTAGTATGAGAAATCTCACTGTTTTATTTTGTGTCATCTGGGGGCTGGAGGAGTCTATTTGTCTGTCAGTGGGACTCTAAAATGTGATGGTTACCAAAAGGACAGTGTTTATCTTTTATCTGTAAGATTTTTCTGCAAGTACTAGTCCTTTCTGATAAATAAATAAAAAAACAAGGAAGTTCTCAAAAATTAGTTAAAATGAAATATCTCATACTAACCTAGATGAGACTGACCAGCAAGCAATTATGTTTTATTTAACTTTTGCTGTAGGTGCAACCTTTCAGTGAAGTTTCTTTTTTTACCTTGGTAGATATTTTCATATGTTTAAGTGGTTCTGATTGAGGTCTGCAGGATGAAATCTTCATGACCTGGAAATCAATAGGAAAAATAGAAAGGGCTGTGTTTCCAAATATTGACTAGGTAAAAATAATGTGTTTTGTTTAACTATTCTTTATACACTTAGGGGATAAAATATATTTCCAATATAATGAAAAACAATAGCACAAGTGTGTATTTTAGCACTTTTTTTTTTTTTCCTTTCCTGAAGAAACAGAAAATATATTTAAGGATGTTTTCATAAAAAGTCCTTTTTGAGGAAAAAGCAAAGCATGAGAATCTGGGGACTAAGAATAATGTGTGCTGTAATAGATTTATTAAAAAAGAAATCCAGGCTAATCTGACTAATTTGGACCCTTGGTCTGCATTATCTAGATTTGGCAGACTTGCACTGCACCACACAAGTCACTGAAATATTTCCCAACTTGCTTTTGTAATTCCTTCAGAAAAGAAGCACATACACCCTTAGTGTTACTCATGTAGCATTACTACATATAAAGTTTGGAAAAAGTAAAGAAAGCAGCTAAATCAAACACTTAGTTGACGAAGAGGCAAAGAAATCAAAGAAAGGAAAAGAAAAAGAAAATCTAACTATTTTTTAAAATCATTTATTTATTTATTTATTTATTTATTTGTCAAAAAGAGTGAAGAAGAAACCCTTCCTTCCTCCAGCTGCCTTTTTAACTTGTTTCTTTCTATTCTACAATGATGGGAGCAGGCAGTACCATATGACTAGCTATACATTACTCCGGAGACTTCTGCCAATGCTAATTAATCTCCTTCTACCAGTACTAAAAAAGTGCAGTCTGGGCTTCGTCTACATATGATTTTAAGAAATAACAACCCCAAACTCACAGACCTTTTCCAGTCAGTAATTGTTCATCTTTTTTTTTTTTTTCCCCCCTGAAAACAATCCACTAGCTGAGGAAAATGCCCCTTCCCTCTGCACCCCTAAATGCTTCAGCAGTTGCTGTTCTAAACCTACCACCACATTGGTGGAAGCTGCATGAGATGGAGCTTCTTGCTAATACTGGCCAACTCAGGGTTTTCATTCCCTGCCACCTCCCTGCTTCACTAACCCACCATGCAGATTCTGAAAGAGTTCACTGTTGTTTTCTAGGTGTCACCAAAAATTACCAAATGAGGGAGCTGAGGACTTGCAAAAGTGGCTCACAACACCAGTTTTAAAGGTAAGCACTAAAGGCACTCCTTTCCTTTAAAAATGTCAGCCCATTAATTTGCCACTATCTTAAGGCATATCTTATCTTAATTATCTCTGGGAAAAATAAAATGTGATTCTAGCTTAATGATCGAAATATTTTCAGAATGATTCTGGAGGCTGTTAGAGATAAGCGCATAAGAAAAAAGGATGTTGCATTTACCACTCTATTCTTAGATCTGTAGAAAAAGCTTGTTCTTATTGCTTTTTTTTTCTTTCTGTTTTTTTTTTTTTTTTTTTTTTTTCTTCTTCACTTTCTGCTTGTATTTCTCAGCCTCTAAGGTAAGCAGATTTTTCTCTAGCAAGATGATGAGTAACCTAGCTGGTGTAAATTACCTATGTCTTTTCAGAAGGACTGTTTTAGTTGCATACTCATATAATTTCCTCTTTATGCATATTTTACTGGAAATGTTTCTTCCAGGAAACATCCGCCACTGTCTCACCAGAATTTCTTGATCCATTAACTACAAGGTTAGTGGCAGTCATTACAATGAATCCAAGTTATGTTTTCATCTGCTTACCCCTTATTTGGAATTTCTGATGTCCCTTAAATGTGGCTAGATGGAGTCATCTCACAGATGGTAGACAGCTGTCTACCACCTTTATGTCTGTCACAATGCCTACCAAAATGTTTGTCTGTCTATATTCAGTGTCATTTTTTCCTCCACTAATCACGTGTTTCTCAGAAATCCATAACTTGCCAACTGTGCTTTGTACCTCATATGATCTAGATTAACGTTATGTGGTTCATCATCAGTTTTCACCTGACATTAGAAGCAGCAGAGACTGATTATTTGAAGATGCAGGATCAGGTCTTCTATTAGTTGCAGCTTGAATGTAGCTATTCTTTGCAAGACAATGATGAATACAAAGTGCAGATGCATATGCTAGGCTTATATGAGCACCTCTGAAAAGAAATACAGTTGGTAAGATTGAAGTATATAACATGAAGAACATTATACAACTTATTCCATCTCAGAGCCACATAGAGGCTTTGGCTGAACTCCATAGTAACACTGTCATCAGCTCTGTTCATTTCATGGCTATGTGGGTCTCGGGTAGCTGTTGGAACCCATAACTGATGGCTACCAAAAATTACGAAAGGAAAGCTTGTCAACTCTGTAAGTAGTACAATCTAGATAAAGGGTGATTTTTATAACCAAAACAATTAAACTGACAAAAGGCTACGTAGAACTTTTCTTATAGGTTTTCCAGAGCCTTCATTCAGCAAAACACTAACTTGTTTCTAGCTATAACTATGTGATTGAGGATGTCATCAAGAAGACTGGCCACTTGCCAAACATTAGATGTTTGCTTAAATACTTTGCTGAACTGGGAACTGAATGTCACTGAAATACTCTGTGGAGCATCAGAATCCTACAACAGCCCTAAATAAATCTAATCAGTAATATATATATACATATATTCGCACTGTACAGTAAGTAGCATTAGGCTCGATGTTTTTATGTTTGCATTAGTGCTGAGATACTGTTACTGTGGGAGGTGTAATTTAGAAATTTCCAACCCTTGCACATCTAAAAATCTTAGCCACAGCATTACAGTCATGTGTTTCTAATCATATTTCCTGATTTTTTTCTTTATCTGAGAGTCATACTGTGTATCACTTTTATAGAGCTCTATAAAATATATCTAATTAACCTTACCCACACTACCTAATTATATAGGTTTGTGCAAAGAATTAACTCTTAAGTATCAGATGTTTGCTTAAATTGTTTAATTTAGATTTTATTAATGTTCTCAATTCATTCTCTTCTGAACAAAGTCAAGGAAACAAGAATATTTTCTCACACTAATATTTTTTTCAGTAAACATTAAAGCAATTAATTTCTTTACAACATTTTTTGAATGATTAACCAGATATATCTGTCTTTTTATTCTGCATGCCCAAATGATGGAGCTGTTTGGATATGAGGAAAAAAATTGTCAGCATCCTTCACATTTTAGAAGAACCTTCAGAAAATATGGCATACTGTATAAATAATTGTTGCCATCAAGGGTTATGTCAAGGTACAACACAAACAGTTAAGGTACATTTGATTTGAACTAACAGGTGAACATGAAGACAAATGGTATTAAATAAAGATTATTTTTTTCATGTCTGTTGTTGGCTGTGTCATTGACTTTCTCATGAGAGAAGTTGAATCAATACAATCAGGTCATTAAATGGTTAATGACTTAAAACATTTAAATTTTGCTGCTGACAGACATTTCACAAGCAGAATCTTGGTCAGTACATGAGAATGATCCAATGGCTGCCATCATCACATGGGAAAACTGACCAACCTACAGAAATGGTGGTGTTGATTACTAGGTGGTATTGATACCCCATCCCTGGAAGTGTTCAAGGCCAGGCTGGATGGGGCTTTGATCAACCTGATCTAGCAGAAGTTGTCATTGTCCATGGCAGGATGGTTGGAATTAGATGATTGTTAAGGTCTCTTCCAACCCAAACTATTCTATGATTGCTATGATTGCTAGCTGTAGCAGTAATGGATCTGCCAGATGCCCACAGGCTGGGTTTGGGGGATCATGGATCCACCAGCCTCTTGCACTCGGTGACTGCCTCAGCACATGTTCAGAAGACATTTGAAGCATCTGGGCAGCTCTTAATCTTCATGGAGTGGCCTTGCATCCAAGTCCCTTCTTTGAGTCTAAACTGGTAAGATAAGGACAGAGAAGCTAGCATAGAGGAGAAACACTGAGAGTGAAAACTGTTGTGAAAATTCTTCCTCCACTTGTTTGAGCTGTGGTCTGAAGCAGCAAGGTGACCTTTCTTTTCTTGCTGTCTCCTCATATGATTTGTTTTCTCCAAGGTGAGATACCTGGTTCCTTAGTAACCTTTTTACCTGTGGTATTTATTGATGCACTTCATGCACATTGATGCATCTTCCTGCCTCCCATTTCTTAGTCCTTGTAACTGAAATTGGCAATATTTCATTCAATATAAGTGGCTTGGGAGCAAGAACCTAGATGGTGAGAAGCATGACACTGGCTTTGGAATACAGGATACAGTCATTAGAATACAGGGCATGAGACTCAGTGAGCTGGGAAGGTAGTGTCTGCTTTGTGCTCATTTAAGGAACTGCAGCAAACTTCAGAGGTTGTGTGTCTCACAGAGCAAAGTACTGATATTTAAAAGTCATAAAATGTGAGACAGAGCAATACATGTTACTGAATAGTACAGCTGTAATACAGTCCAAACTATACTCACATCCAGCATAACAAATGAAAAAAAAAAGTCTCATTTTTCTTTCTCCTTTCTCTCCCTAAGAGGACTTTTCAAAATCTACTTTAAATGTGTGCAGTTAAAGAATCTGTATATTATCTAGAGACACAACAGCTTGCTCTATAAATTAACGCTGGGCAGACTTTACCTAGAAATGCCAAATTCTGTGAGCAACATGTGGTTTATTTTAAGAACAATGATTAGATTGCAAGTAAGATGAAGTTCATTGTGTACAACTGTATCTAACATTTATTTCCAAAATCATGTTCAATAATGTGTTGAAGAAAATAACATAAAAATGTCTACATTTAGCTCTCTATAAGAAAATGAAATTTTGAAAACCTGTTTTCACATGAAAGACTGATTTACAAGAAGCTTGAGGAGAAGACTGACTTGTATTTGAATGACTAAATATTTTTCTTTCCAAAACTCTGCAGCAAGAAACATTAATTATTTTTGGTTTAAAATATGTATTTATCTCATGCTTTTTGGCATTTGTCATGTAGTTCCTCATAATGTATTTAACATATCAGTAATGAGTGGTCATTTTAATTTTCCTTGTTTCTTGACGTCTAGCAACCTTGTGTGGGCTCAGCATTAGAAAATGGTTATTCTGTTAAGTAGGAGGTCAAATAGCAGGAAAACATATTGCTGCAGAGGCTCTTGCAGAGTTTATAATCACCGTATATATATACAGGGACCTCAGATCTCATTCAATCAAGGTTTGAACAACTCCTGTGATGGAGACCTCACAGCTGCGCTGAGGCCCACCCCGAAGTTCTGTCCATACTGCAGTCCTCCTTCAGGTTGTGGACATTAATAACACCCCACACCTCCATCCTTGTCTTCTTCACCTTCTTCTCTCCTATTTCCCAAGCTGAATCAGCCCAGTGCTCTAAACCTCACAGAATACAACCTATGCTCCAACCCTGCCCATATCAAGGACCCTCTGTTAGACTTGCTCCTGTGCCAGTAGCCGAGTCTGGGACCCTGCAATCTTGGTATGGTCTCACTGGTTCTGAGCAGTCGGTCAGGATCTGTGCCTGGACCTGCTGCTGTGGACACAGTACTCCAAGTGGAGCTTCACAAGGGCAGAGCAGAGGGGGACAATCACCTCCCTCAACCTGCTGGCCTCTCCTTTGTTAATGCAGCCTAGGACACAGTTGGCCTTCTGTGCTGCAGGCACCCACTGCTGGCTCATGTTGATCTTTTCATTCACCAGAACCCCCAAGTCCTTCTCTGCAGGGCTGCTCTCAATGAGTTCTTATCCTAGTCTGTATGAATGTCTGGGATTGTCCTGACCCCAGTGCAGCACCTTGCACTTGGACTTGTTGAAGCACGTTAGGTTCATGTGGGCCTGCTTTTCAAGCTTGTCCAGGTCATGTGTTCTTAACATTTAGCAACTGTGTCTGATGGTGCCTGAGTGGGGAAAATTCTGAACAGCCTTAACGGATAATTATCCTTATGATAAATTTATAATACACTAAATTCATCTCAGCATTTACAGTGCACAACTCTTGTGTGAGGGTTTATAACAGTAGCATACTAAGGAAGTTAAGAGACATAGTCTGATAGTCCATTCTGACTTCAATTTCTATGAAAAAAAGAGCTCTAAGTAATTCAAATAATTTGGTAAGGGATACATAGTCAAATGAGATGACTTTCTGTATCCTGGGGCTCTAAGTTTCACCTAATTTGGGGGTAGGAGACGTCTTATGTATAATGCTGGATAAGAAGATTAACTCGTGTTTGGTGGACTAGCTAGAAGACCCTCTCAAAAATGCAGCAAGCAGCACTCAGCAAAAACCTGTGAGAAGAAAATACGTTTTATTTTGTATTAAGACAAAAATAAATCCCCCCAAATCTAGTTCTATAGGATTTCTAAAATAATTCTTCTCATTTCTGACAAGGCAAATGTTACCAATTTGTAGCACTAGATGCGCAAGGTTGCTTGTGTGTGGTAGACTTGCAATAAGACTGCAGCAACATCTCTGATCTATTCATTAATTTTGTCAGTTTAGTGAGGAGATATGAAAAGTAGATGCAGTATAATCCCTGTAATACACTTTTTTCCTCTCATAACCTGATCTAAAAGAACCCATTTTTATTGCAGATTAGATTCTTCTGCTAAAGTCAGCACAGCTGATAAAAGTTTTCATTTACTCTTTTGTACCTCCTTGCCCTGTCATATATTTACAGCATGTCATAAGTAGCTAAGTGATCAATGGAACTGGGCTGTTATGTGCACTGACTATACATTGAAAATATGCTTTATTTTGCTGTTTTTAAAAACAAGACTATTTGCTGGCCATAATATCAGTGTACTGTTGTTGATATTTCCCTCCTCAATGTCCACCTTTATTTTATTTTATTTATTTTATTTTATTTTATTTTATTTTATTTTATTTTATTTTATTTTATTTTATTTTATTTTATTTTATTTTATTTTATTTTATTTTATTTTATTTTATTTTATTTTATTTTATTTTATTTTATTTTTCATATTGAATGAATTTGAGTGTCAAACCTGGATCCTGTTCACTGCTTTTTGTATAAAGGGTCTTTAGAAAGCCTCAACAGAATGCAGGTAAACCATCCGAATATTTTAAAAAGGATAGATTTTAAAAGAAGATAGATTTAAGTTAGACATTTGTGGTGGTTTTACTCGGGTGGGCGGCCAAGCTCCACCACAACCACTCTCTCACTCCCCCTCCTCAAAGAGGAATGGGGAGAAAATACGATGAAAAGGGCTCAAGGGTTGAGATAAGGACGAGGAGATCACACAGTAATTATTGTGATGGGCAAAACAGACTCAGCATTAGGGAGACAGTAAGATTTATTACCTATTACTAACAAGTTAGAGAAGTGAGAAACAAAGGAAAGAAACCAAAAGCACCTTCCCCCCCATCCGCCCTCTTCCACCTCCTCCCCCTGAGTGGCGAAGGGGAACAGGAGAATGGGGTTATGGTCAGTCTATAGCGCTGCTTCTCTGCCGCTCCTTCTCGGTCACTCTCGTCCCCTGTGCAGTGGGGTCCCTCCCACGGGATGCTGTCCTTGCTGAACTGATTCAGCGTGGGCTGCCCACAGTCAGCATCTCTTCAAGAAGTGCTCCAGATATGGGTCCGTACCATGGGGTCCATCCCTCAGGAGCAAACTGCTCCAACCTGGATCCCCCACAGGCAGCAGCTCCTGCCAGGTCACCTGCTCCTGCGTGGTCTCCTCTCCACGGGCTACATGTCCAGCCCAGAATCTGCTCCGGCAGGGGTCTTCCACAGGCTGCAGCCTCTGTTGGTGCAGGTCCACCTGCTCCACCATGGTCTCCTCCACGGGCTGCAGCGTGGAACCCTGCTCCACCATGGTACTCCATAGGCTGCAGGGGGACAACCTGCTTCACCATGGACCTCACCACAGGCCGCAGGGGACTTCTGCTCCAGCACCTGGAGCACCTCTGCCCCTCCATCTTCACTGACCTTGGCGCCTGCAAGGCTGTTCCTCACTCCTCTCACTCTCCCAGTTGCTGTGTGGCACAGCATTTTTTTTTTTCCGTCTTAAATATGCTCTCACAGAGGCGCAAAACAACATCACTTATTAGCTCGGCTCTGGTCAGCAGTGGGGCCTTTACCTAACATGGGGCACCTTCTAGATTCTTCTCACAAAAGCCACCCCTATGGCCCCCTGCTACCAAAACTTTGCCATGTAAACCCACTACGACATTAGAAAGAAAGGTTGCCCAGAGAAATTGTAGATGCCCCATCCCTGAAAATCCTCAAGGCCAGGCTGGATGGGACTTCTGAGCTACGTTGTTCTAAATCACAGAGCTACAATAGAGTCTTGAGACTTCTCAGACCACCAGTGATACTTTGGTGGAGTATAACTAGTGCTCATGAAAAAAGTTCAGAATGAGAATTGGCACCACCAACCCCAAATTCACAGACAATATGAAGCAGTTCCTTTTGCAGAGGTGAATATTATATACGTTAATAAGCTTGCTGACATCTAGCTGCCACTTTTTCACCCTGCTGATGTAAGTATTTTAAACTGATGTGCTGCAAGTGAAATAGTGTGCCCCATCAAGAAGAGGAGTTTCGGTTATGATATTTCTACTCCATAATAAGTCAAAATGAGTGGTAATAGTCATTTTCTGCAAGTACCTTGAAACTAAATTAACAGAAATTTGCATTTATAACAAGACGTGTAGTTACATTATACACTCTAACCCCATATTATATTAACTAATACACATTAATAGAGCTATATCGTATATATATATTTTTTTTTGTCCAGTCTCTTAAAGTGATGTGTACATTCATTCAGTAAATCTATTCCACTTATGTCAGCAGCTAGTGGAGGTGGTTCTAGGAGTTAAAAAAAAAAAAAAAAAAAAAAAAAAAAAAAGGTTTATCTGAGTTCCTAAGTACTAAGTTTAGTTTACTACCACAAGTAAAATTTTTTCAATGATTTCATTTGGGTATGGGATTATGCTGAGCGTGTTATTTAACAATGAAACAATGATGAAGGCATTAGGCAATATATATATATATATTTCATTCCAGATAACTGTCAAACTCCTCTAATACTAACAGACCTAAATGATAACAATGGTTTTTATCATCCACTCACATATTTTACATGTATATATGAGCAGTCCATTACCAGTATAAGCATGCATAAACAAACATCCAGAATACTGCTGCCACTGACTGTTGTTTAGTTTCTTTAGTTGCCTGTAAACTGATACTACCCTTCCATTAAAGAAGCTATAAGTGCTGATCTCTTTAAAGGAACGTGTAGTAACTATCCTACCTTTTCTAGTCTGTAAACCAGAGGATTAGAAGTTGTTGAGCTATTCCATATTTATGAGATTTAGGAATGGGTGCAATTTGAT
The DNA here is from genome assembly GCF_040182565.1 of Anser cygnoides. Taxonomy (NCBI): domain Eukaryota; kingdom Metazoa; phylum Chordata; class Aves; order Anseriformes; family Anatidae; genus Anser; species Anser cygnoides. Next base: position 13,287,944 of record NC_089912.1, on the reverse strand, counting down.
GTTTTTGTATATTATTACATTTTTGCCTGTTTTCTCACCATTCATTCATAGTTAGATTGAATTCATGTACTGTGCATTCCCAAGAGTATTGCAAGACATCATGTGTTGTATATTTTTGTGGAAAGCTTCGTATTCTTTCAGTCCTTGAAGACAATCTGTAAGCTCAGATCCATTCAAATGGAGTATTTTTTGTAGGTGGATAAGTAAGTACACTGGAGACAGATACTTGTGGAGTGATACTATCTGCCAATAGGCTAGCATGGCAATACTTGACTGTTGCTATGTTTAATTAAGTCTCACTATCGGCTACTGTTCTGTGTACAGTGTCTCTGATGCTTAAAATGTCATGAAAAATAACCCTTCCTTTGCTGATCAGCTCCAAAAGATGAAACGTTGGAAATGTGTGCATTACTGCACAGTAAGTAGCAGAAGTAGTGAGGAAACCCATGTTACCATCACATACAATGAGGTCTTACAAAGCATGCCTGTGGATTAAATATTCTTATCTTCTAACAGAGCAAGGAGAGAGGACATGCTCTGGGAAATGAATGTGCAAATAGAATAATTCAGAAACACAAAAATTCAGGTCCGGCCCTGGATGGGTGAGGCAGACTCTGGGCACTTCAGAGTGATGTGCAACCTGTCTTGTGTCATTCCAGTGACCCTGCCCAAAACACTACGGTCAAAAAACACCAAAAATATTCAGATACTTAAGGCTGTGTTTGATGTGTGCATTCTAATCTGCAAGTGGCACAGATTTGCATCTTCCTTTTATATCCATTTCTTTTAAGATTTAATATTCTTGTTGTATTACTTACTTTTCCTGCAAGATATTCAATATAGCTTTTCTTGTTTACCGCATCTTTTTCTGTCTATTTATGTATCCATTTCTAGAGTATAGGTATGTTGCAATGTATTTTATACCTACCTGATGTACCAGTTTTTCATACCTACCTGATGTAAAGGGAGACATATTTTAAAGCTTAATGGATTGTTAAAGCTAAAATGTAATGTTATTAACTAGATCATATATATATGTATTTCCAATAATTTACACAAGTAGATGTTGCAGAATGAGTGTAATACATAGTATAATCTACTGGCTGGTGTTTTAGACTTTTTTGTTAATTGATATATGTCCTTTGCATCTAAAATGTAGGAAAATATGAAAGATATTTTGTCTTCTATTGCTTTCTGTGCCAGCCTTTTTGGCTTAAAGTGGAAAAAAATATATTCTAATCGATGAAATGTAAGTTTTACCAAACTCAAAGTACTGAATCAGAACAAAGAATTCCTGCTGCTTGATTATACTGCATGTGATATAATTAGATTTGGTTTCTTCCTGGTTTAATTTAGTTTATCCTTTCGGGAGATATCCATTCACCATATTTAATTTAGCTGTAATACAATGTAGTAAATATTTTCCAAATAGGAAAACTTAATAAGCAGAAGACATGCATCACAAATTTCTTATTTTCAAACTTACCTTTTCAGAAGTTTATGTTTCAGTCGCATGAAAACTTTTAAAGGGTAAAATTAGACCTCCAGAAATGTTCTTAATTTGGCATCCTTAGTGAAAAGTATTTGCTTATTAGTTGAAGCACAACACAAATCTTATTGAAACCACTGGAACTGGGTTAAGGACCCAGGCCCTTTGCCCCAGAGTTTCCCCCAGCCCCACTAGCATCACCACTGGTGCTTTGCTTGCCTGGGTCAGAACTGTACATTGCTCCTGCCCCAACTGCATGGGGACCTGACAGCCACCACCTACCCCTGTCCTCGTCCCTCTCAGACAGCAGCCCTACCCTCAGAGACATTGGCTGCTGCTTTCAGAGCAGCCTTCAGCTGATATTAGTCCAGGCCTGAGGAAGTACAGGGTTAGGTTCAGACTGAGACTGACTGGAGAAATGTTCCTGGTGCTCTGTGTGCACAGAAAGGGCAAAGAATAGAGGAAAAGTGACCACTGTCTGTACTACATACATGCAAGAAATCTTAATGACCACTCATAACTTTTTCAAATATGTCCTCACAAGCATTCAGAACCTACAAAAGCAAGATTACAAAGCTATGAGATTTATTTTTTTTTCTCTTCTTCCATCTCCCTACTGGATTTTGATAAAATTGGTTCATGTTGTAAATACTCCATATCAGCAGGGAATTAGATGTTAAATTTTCTTTAAAAAGTCTAAATTACCCAAATCACATTACTTCTAGACTTATGAAGTCATTAACTATTCCATGATTTCAGGGGAAATAAATGACCTGGAATCACTGCCTAAGTCCCTGTGTCATTAAAACCAGATTTGCGAGTAATTTATGTGGAAACTACATATTTTAGCTCTACTCTGATTTCAGTTTCCATTCTGGAAAAAATACCACTGGAAAAACTGGTTTATTTTTATTTTTTTCTGGAAAGGATTGTTTACATACCACTTTTTTCATGTGCAATGAGGTGTGATTTGTCACTTGACAAGCATTGATTAGGTATAAATACAAAACTACCACTTGTATTCATTATTAGGTTTATACTCTCTGAAAATAAAGGTCCAAGAAGGAAAGACATATCAAAACTGATATTTATGTACCTCTAAGGTTGCATTGCTTTAATACTCTAAATGAGAATGCAAAAGTTTATGAGAGAAGGGTAGACAAAATCTTCAGAGGGATGCAAATTTCATTTCTGTAATCTGAAGAAAATCATACTTTATAACTGATAAAGATCTGTCCGTTGTTCGCTGCTGCATGCTAAATGAACAATTTTTTATAAACAGACGATTTTCTAATCCTGATTTGTTTTATAAATGTACAGGTTGATAACAGATTGATGAATTACAGCAATTCCAGTATCATCATGAATAAAGGTATAAAATTGTGCTCTGCTACATAGTTTCCCTTCCCTTCCCTTCCCTTCCCTTCCCTTCCCTTCCCTTCCCTTCCCTTCCCTTCCCTTCCCTTCCCTTCCCTTCCCTTCCCTTCCCTTCCCTTCCCTTCCCTTCCCTTCCCTTCCCTTCCCTTCCCTTCCCTTCCCTTCCCTTCCCTTCCCTTCCCTTCCCTTCCCTTCCCTTCCCTTCCCTTCCCTTCCCTTCCCTTCCCTTCCCTTCCCTTCCCTTCCCTTCCCTTCCCTTCCCTTCCCTTCCCTTCCCTTCCCTTCCCTTCCCTTCCCTTCCCTTCCCTTCCCTTCCCTTCCCTTCCCTTCCCTTCCCTTCCCTTCCCTTCCCTTCCCTTCCCTTCCCTTCCCTTCCCTTCCCTTCCCTTCCCTTCCCTTCCCTTCCCTTCCCTTCCCTTCCCTTCCCTTCCCTTCCCTTCCCTTCCCTTCCCTTCCCTTCCCTTCCCTTCCCTTCCCTTCCCTTCCCTTCCCTTCCCTTCCCTTCCCCTCCCCTCCCCTCCCCTCCCCTCCCCTCCCCTCCCCTCCCCTCCCCTCCCCTCCCCTCCCCTCCCCTCCCCTCCCCTCCCCTCCCCTCCCCTCCCCTCCCCTCCCCTCCCCTCCCCTCCCCTCCCCTCCCCTCCCCTCCCCTCCCCTCCCCTCCCCTCCCCTCCCCTCAGAGCTCTGGTATTTCTTTATGTCTTTCTTTTATAAATTGCAGAACCTTTAAGTCACTAAGCTGCAATTATTTTTACATTTTAAAGCCTTGCATGAGGCTAATGACACAAACGCCTTTGCCAAGGGTAGACGCCAGCATAAGTGTATTGGGACCAGTGACTCAGACAGCGCCTTGCTGGAGATGAACTGCAGCAGCCTGTATTTCCACCACAGTTCAGCAGGAGAAGCAGCACGTTACACAAAAATTGGTAGTTAATCAAAGCTTTAGGGAAGGTCAATATGGGAAAAAAAACATGGGAGTATAGCAGATGCAGTATGTGTCTGTGTTCACTGTTGAGGTGTGCGAAGCTTCTGAGCTGCTCTTCAGATGCCTCTCAGATGTGCAGGGGCTGCATGCAGGGACAAAATTGCTGTGACAAACTACTGATTGGATACTTTATCCATCATCACTAACGGAGCATTCTGCAGAGATGTTTGGAAGAGGCCAAGTAACATGGATGATGCCTGTAGAGGATGCAGGTGGACCAGGGCCTACTCAGAACCATCGACCTGAGAATTCAGAGGTCAGGCTTTGAGGGAATAGAGCATGAGTTCGGGGAAATAGACCATGAGGACTACTAGTGACTGTTCTGTTCCCTTCAGCTTCTTCAGGCTTTTGCGTACCTTTAGAGTTGCTTGGGGGTTAAATTTTGCTGTGTGCTAATGTAATGCACCTTGGTCATGCCAGACCACAAGGGCATGAGACAGCGAAGAGTTTGGATGGGTTGCCAGAGAAGATCTAAATGACAATTATACGTATGATCAGGGTTGGTATTCCCCTTCATTTGTCAAATCCACCTGCCAGGTTTAGTCTGACCTAATCATGATTTTCTCAGATGTTTATGTATGTGAGGTTGCAATGCAATTCCATGGACACTAAGGGTAAAGAGTGAAAACCACCAACGATGTGATGTTTGATATTATATATTCCTGAACATAAGCAAATCTTACTCAAGAACATAAGCAAAACTTACTCAAACTTAATCCCATACATAAACTAAAGATATTGGGAGAACTAAACTTTACATGCAATATTATCTTTTGTGATGTTTCTCAGAGAAGTCTTTGAAAAAAAGGAGACTTATATTGTCCTGATTTTCATCTTATTTTCCTAAGAGAGTTGGGAATAATAGAAGGAGATAGGGGAAAAGAGGTTTACTTTAGCTCAGGAGGTAACCCTTCATATATGGAAGAAACGTTATTGCAGTTGAAATTTACTGTTTTGAAAAAGTAGACTGAGTCAAAATAGTGCAAATCTTAACAGTGATTCTTATTTAAAAATGTCATGGTATTTTTTTTTTAGTTTTTTTTTTTTTTAGTTTTTGATTTAGCTAAAAGAAAATCAGTAAACCTAGTCTTTTTATTACAGATTCAAACAAATATGAAATTATTTTTTGAACCTTAAAGTTGCCGCAGTTTGAATCTTGAGGATAGGGGTATTTATAGATATTCAAAACTGATTTGTCTTTGTATAGGTTATTCTCCTTCCTGTACTGGGTTAGCTATGGCAGGTAAAGAACTTCTGTATTGGTATAAAGAATCTACACTAAGCCAATAATCCCTTTCTGAAAATGTCAGTATCATTAAAGCACCTCAGTTTTCTGTAACAGGCAAAACCTGTGTTATAAATTCATTTTGAAAAATGTGTTATTTAAAGTAGAAGTAAAACATCCAATTGAAACATTAAAGTGTTATATATAAGGCACTGTAGTGGCCTGGATAATGATGCAGATATAGGTGAGCGGGCCAAACTGCAGGTCAGTGCAGGCTAATTTACCTTCCACTTGGTGTTGGTGGTGACTCAGCTGATGTTGGTATAGAGGTAACATTATTTAAGACATGGGTCTACACTACACCTCAGGCTCATTCCCCTGTTTTGAAGTTAGACTAGTGCAGTTTGCTCCAAGAGACTTTCCTGGTTTTGCTACCCTTTTGGAAATCAAAAGTAACCCATTGGATAGATGCAGTGTGAAAATACAGGCTTTTATTTTTGGCTTGGAATATTCTTATTAAAAAAAAAAAAAAAAAGAAAAAGAAAAAAGAAAAAAAAAGGATAAAAAAAGTCAGATTGCCATTTACTAGTGTACATTATAAATAAGCTGCTGGCTGGTTAGTGTATCACTGAGGGGTAGGATTCTGCTCATGGTGATCATAATCTGAAATTAGAGATTTCCAGATTCTTTAAGATGGATGATCCAGAGCATTTTTCCAGTGTAAACAGAGAGTAAAAAGCACAGACTAAAACATTTAACTACAAAAATAAAAATATAAATACTTGTAACAGAAAAGAATACTTTTCTTTCCTCAGGGTTTGGAATCTCAGTTTTTGTACTGAGATGGACAAAAGTTATTTGTGATCTGAGGAATGTATCTGGGATATAAAAAACAACAAACTGCTTTGTATCAAATCCCAAAGTATAAAAATATCCTCTTTGCACTTCTAACTTTATTCAGCAATAGTTAATACAATCATCTTACCCAAGAAATGCTTCCTGAGTTTGTGACAATCAGAAAATTCTATTGCCTCTTTTTGTGTACTACAGCATCAGTACAGTTTAAGCAATCCAAATCTCGATATTTCTTTTAAGATCATAGCTTCTTGTGCTAACAGCTGTATGAACACAAAAAGAGAGAAGGTATATGTCTTGGGAGATACTATATTTTAAATGACTACGACAAAAAGAAGGAAAAAAAAAAGAAAACAGAAGTATGAGAAGGATTGTCCAAGAATCACACTGTAAACCATGGCAGAGCTAGGATAACATCTAGATTTCTCAGATCCGACTCGGTAATCCCAGTTATTGAGTATGCCGCTTCTCAGTGCATAACATGAGCGCATGATACTTTGTAGATACGTGCTATACTTATTGGTAGTTTTGGCTTACTCATTCACAATAAATAAATCCAAGCATTTTAATTCGCACAAAGAGGACTTTTCAAAGGAATCACTAATTTGAATCCTAACATGTTAGTGAGGTTTTCAGGTCCATGAGCACTAAAGACACGTTGAAAATACCCCTAAAGCAGTTGCTAAAGCAGGCTGTGCTCTCTGACAGGAATTTCACAACATAGTCTCACCCTGCAGTATCTGCAGATGCAAAAGTTGCAACAGGGGAATTTGAAAAAGCTTTTGCTGTACTATGCAGTCCTGAACTGCAATAAACAAACTAAAGCAATAATATACTTTTCATAACAACTGCAGGACATACTTGCATGTTAATTCCTAGTGTCAGTGGCTGCAGTGATGACAGATTTAGACATCAGAAAATGAAACACAGAGTATTTTATGCAGAGCAGGAGACTGCTTTTTGCTCAGTAGGGAAAAGGCAAAGTCTCTCAAGACTTGCCTATGTTTACATTTGCCTCTTCAGAGACTGCAGACAGCTCACAGGACCAGAAAGCTCCTGGATCTGCTTCTCAGGGGTTCCCACTCTTAAATAGAATCAGAGAATCATTTAGGTTGGAAAAGACTCTTAAGGTCATGAGTTCCAACCATCAACCTAACACTGCCAAGTCAACCACTAAACCACATCCCTAAGCACCACATCCTCACATCTCTTGAATACCACCAGGGATGGTGACTCTACCACCTCTCTGGGCAGCCTGTTCCAATGCTTAACCACCCACTCTGTGTGGAAATTCTTCCCAATGTCCAATATAAATCTCCCCTCGTGCACCTTGAGGCCATTTCCTTGTGTCCTATCATTTATCAACAAGATGAGAAAGAAGACTAACACCCTCTATACTGCAACCTCCTTTCAGGTAGCTGTAGAGAACAATCTCCCATCTTTTCTCTAGACTAAGTGACCCCAGCTCCCACAGATGCTCTTCAGAAGTCTGGTTTTCTTGACCCTTCACCAGCTTCCTTGCCTTTATTTGGACACTCTCCAGCACCTCGATGTCCTTCTTGTCGTGAGGAGCCCAAACCTGAACACAGCACTCAAGGTGTAGTCTCGCTAGAGCTGCTTACAGGGGGACAGTCACTTCCACAATCCTGCTGGCCACACCATTTCTGGTGCAGGCCAGGATGGAATTGGTCTTCTTGGGCACACTGGCCACACGGCTAGCTCGTGTTCATGTGCTGGCCTGCACCCTGTGGTTCTTTTCTGCTGTGCAACTTTCCAGCCACTCTTCCCCAAGCCTAAACTGCTGTATGGGGTTGTTTTGACCCAGCAGGAATCAAATAGGAGGACGCAAATTAATCTCTGGCACAGTCGATCCTCCAGAACAGTTGCTGTTTGCCTATGGAGGCACACTGATTAAAACTGTTTGAATGCATTTGGAAATCTAGCCTCTGTATTTAAATGCCTATGTTGAAACTGAGCTTCACTGAAAATATCTTTCTTGAACAGATGGAAACTTATCTCAACACAACTTCCCAATCTGTTGAGGTTCATCCATTAAACTAGGAATACATTTACACACATGGAAAACTACCCCCTGATGTGGTTTATTACAGCCTTTTTGTAAAAGCAGCAAGCCTGGATTCACCTTCATAGAAGAGTCAGAAATAAAGACAAGAGCAACCCATGTTAAAATCTTCCTTAAACTTTCCTTTCAGTGATCACAATTTACAGTTTGGCTAGTGATTTTGAAGATCTCTGTAGTGTATGGGGTACCTGATTTTAAACACATAAAAGTGGTCTGGATTTGAGAAAAAGAGAGCACTCAGACTTTCTGTTGTTCAGTCACAGGTTTTTCTGAATGTGTTTGCTGAAGGAGACTTCTACAGAACATCTCTTTTCAGAAGGAGGTTTTGGTGCTAGTGGATCTCATCTTATTTGAAAAAAAAAAAAAGATGAGAATTTCAGTATATTCTGGCCAAATTACAGGTCTCTAGTCATGTAAATCAATATAGTAATGTCACCTGCACACATATTCCTAATTTGCCTTTTAATTTTAATGGCTAAAGAGAAAGTTTGTACCATCTGGAAACTCTTGTTTTATTTTTCCCCATGTTTCTGAGGTAGCTTACATAATTACTTGGCAAACAGTCTGGTTAATGCCCCTACATCTTGTCAATGATTTTTATGCAAAAGATGAACTCTTGTGTGAGTGATAGTTCCTTTGAGGCAGGAGAGAGAGCAGGGGAAGCAGTTATAGCTGCATAAATGTGATCGTCTTGTAAATATGTTGCCTAAGCACTTGCTCTAAACTGTGTGTCTGCAGAGACTTTTATTAATGACCAGAAATACTAGAGCTGTGTGAAAAATGCACAAAATGCTGCCACTGTTGTGTAGCTTGCACTGCAGTCAGTGAAGGCTGTCAGATAGCAAGGCAAGGTGGTGAGTAGGAGCAAAAGGATAGCAGGAAATGTGGACAAAACTTGGGGGAAAAAAAAGGCTTTACAGTGTGGAGTAAAAAATGGATGGGTAGTAAAGCCTTACATGTGAACCTTCAGGCCAAATTCATGACAGCTCTTATGTACCTGCAGTCTTCATCTCCCAATTTTCCTGGCATCCATTCCTGGGAAAGGTTTTGTTCACGTGCAACTTGTTTTCTTCAACTCAGACCATCTTCCTTTAACATTCCTTTAACTTATTGCATAAATTACCCAAACCAAAAGAGACAAATGATTTTTCTCTTACTGTTCCAGCATTTCAGATTTTCCCCCTTATTTTATTAATTTAATTTAATTTAATTTAATTTAATATTTTATTTATTTTATTTTATTTTATTTTTTATTTTATTTATTTTATTTTTATTTTATTTTATTTTATTTTATTTGGAAGGGAAATAAGCTGTTTATTTTTTGTTTGTTTTTAAATATATTCACTGTACTTGTTACTATGACTTTTTCAACCCATTTCTCTTTCTGTTTTATACATATGTATATATTTATAATATATATATTTGTATATATAAGGCTCTATAATAATTACTTTTCATTTACAAATCAATTATAACAATGGCTTGGCTTGATTTGATATCCTTTCCCTCGCTGCAACACTAACCACTGCAAATCACTTGCAAGTAGTTTAAGTCATGTAAAAGTAGTTTGTTTTTGACGGGAATGTTACATGTATCAGAAGAAAGAAGCATAATATTTAGGAAGTCATAAAAATTTTGCAGAATAGTGTTCTTTCACTGTTTTGCAATAACCTTTCAATTCAGCTCCTTCCTGCAGAAAATTGACTTAATCTACAACAGGAATTATACTACCTGTGTGCAATGACTCAGTGACTTTGTGTTTATCTCTGAAGAGGGACTTTCAGTCTCAATTTATCCCAGCACCAGTAAATTTCCATAGGCTGGATGCAATGAAGAAAATGGAGCTAGAGAAACCACAAATACAGACATAAGTGTTGGCAAGGAGACTACAGGACAAATTATAGTATGGAAAAAAATATTCTTTTAGCCTTAGCATTGTCACCTTAGCAATGGCACCCAAACAGAGCTGAAGAATGAATGAATGAATGAATGAATGAGATTAAGCAAAAGCTATAAGTTTCCATGAGTGTTAATTTATTTCTGAATTACATTTCTTTCAAATAAATATTAATGATATGCCTTTGAAGTTTTCTAATAGTTTTCTTATAATGTTGGTCAAGATATTTTGGTCTCTCCTTGAAGAAAAAGAAATATTGCAAAAGCAATTGATTGTAAAATATGAAGTAAATTTGTAGATTTATGTTTACCAACACAATTGTTCTACTATGCTGTACACATTTTTCTAACAAAGTAACTATGCAATCTTGATATTGATTTTATTTCTTTTTTTTCTTTTTCATCCTTATTTACGTATATGGAATCCAAATATTGACATAATTTATTCATAATCTCTGCTTATTACCTAACAAAAAGGTTTACTTGTGTTTGTTCCAACTCTTGGCATTATGAGTTGAACCACCATGTGTCATCTAAAATGTTTGCCCTTGTGTGGTATCAGGCTGTACGTTTGGGACAGATTTTTTACTTCTTGTAAAGCTTCCCATTTACAAAATTGTTTAGATCAAAATATTTCCATTTTGATTTTAAATAGATCTTGTTTACCATTATACTTATTAAATTATAATTTTGTTTTATATGATTCTCCTACTCTGAATTTCCAAATTCCTCAAAAACTATAATGGGTACTCACTTTTTAATTTATAATACACTTTCATTATAAATTTCTTCAATTTGCAAATATAAATTAACAGTCCTTGCTTTGTTTTATATCTGTGAGTCTGTTGACCTGACATTAAGAGAAAAAAAGGAATATAATTTGAAAATAACTTTTGCTAATGCAAAGAGAGGAAACAATAATGATGCTATGGCTCTTTTTTTTTTTTTTCTTTTTTTTGTGTGTGTGTGCATGTGTGTGTGTTTGAGTGATACTGTAAAACGGCAATCTAATTTAATTATTACTCTGTCACTGTGCTAATGACTATTTAGCCTTTACAAATGACAGTCTACACTAAAACAGGGAGCTGACCCATGCTTTTAATACTAAAACCATTTTTCTCTTTTGTGGTAATTTCAATCAGAATGGAAAATAGTGTGTAATGTTATTACTTAGACTGATTGCAGTCATATATAAAAATCTTTGAAGCTTTATGCACTATATCATTGAAATGGAGTATTTTTGACAGACTGAAGACAGGTTTCTGCTAATAGTTTCAATTGGAAGGTTTTAAAAGGGATTTTAAAAATAGAAAGCTAAGCTGAAAATCTACATACACTATATTGCATCACAAAGAAATAAATTTCTTCTAAAGCACTAAATTGTTGTAACAAAACTCCAACAAGTAGAGATAACATATTCACATTAGAAATATTTCCATCTACATATGTAAGAAAATCACACATGTAAATGCCAAATCCTTATGGTTCCCGTTTTTGCCAGGTGGTGAATAAACAAACATGTTCCTTCAGGATGAATGGGTTTGTTATAGCCTGGCACCCACTTTCTAGTAACTACACACTTTTATTCCAAGCTAAACACAAGGTCAACTACTGGTTTTCATTGGTTATCTAACACTGGTTTAGCACAACATTGGCATCATGTCTCTGATGGTACAGTTTGGGCAGCTTGGGGATGGGCATATCTGGAAACCAAGGGAGTGATGGCATTTCTCATGACTTTGCTGCTGCAGAAAGTGCACATTTGCTGCAGGTTGGTGCCAGAAGCAGCAGTTTGTGCTGGTCGGTGTGAAAAAGAGAAACAAAAGCCCATGGTGACCAGCTGAAAGCAACTCAGAGTGAGGGCTTTGCTTTCTGGAGCCACACTTTTGCCTGTGCACCTTTGCCCTTTTGGTGCTAGACAAGCAGGACAGAAGCAGTGGTTAGCACCCTGTATTGTTTCTGCAAAGTACTGCCATGTATAGCAGACATGGCGTAACTACTGCTGAAGCGTAGCATGAATGTTTTGCAAGTTCACATATATATAATATATATATTTAATGGGAACTAGCCAACCCAAATCAACGATAGATTTAATTTAAAAATGCAGTGGTGGAACATATGATTCATAAGATATTCAGTTGTCTCTGCAACAGGGACAACAATCTTCAAATGGGATTGTGCATGTTCTTCCAAAAACTTGGTATCTATCTATCTATCTATCTGTTTATATTTATATTTATTGTTTGTCATTTGTTATAAACATACATTTATATTTATATTTGTTATTTATCATTATTATATTTATATTTTTATTAGTTATTTGACATAATTATAGATATAAATATAAATGTAAAAATATATATCTGCTGAAGATGAAACCTGCTTTGGGAGAACAGTTTTCTTCTTGTTTCAATATTAATTATCCTTCCAAAACAATTTATCTGTTGCAATAAGGAGACCAGACATAGGTGTGTGTAAAAAGAGTAACCAATATAACTGGAAAACATATACAATTTCCTGTAAAAAGGATGAAATGGAGAGAAGTAGAAATAACTTTAATCCAGAATGACTCTGTGCTCTGCTAGCATTCCTTAGACGTTCTAGTGATGTGATAATTTGCAGGCCTTGCGCTATAATTGAATGTGCAATTGAAAAGGAAATAGAATAATGTGATAGATGTGCTGCCGGATATGTACTTCTTGCACTTCTGTTCAATACTAAATCCACTGTTTTAATTAAATTGCTTTGAACTAATGTAGGTGCTCTCTAAAAATACAATTAAATGTTTAAGATGTGTTATAAGTGATTGAGACATCATTTTCATGTGAAAATACCGAAATGGTAGTAAAAGATGTTTCTTTTTTCCCCTTGCTTTTCCAGGTAGCCAAGTATTTGCCATGAACATGCTGGAATACAATGGAGTTGTGATAATGGTTGTTTCTATTTATTATTACTATTATGGACATGAAGAGAATATTTTTGTTTTATTTGCCTTTTTTTTTTTTTTTTTTTTTTTTTTTTTTTTTTTTTATTCCCTTTGAGCTGATTTGCTGTAAAAGGGGATCCTCTGTTCTGGAGTACTGCAAAGTGTTAAGAAACTACCTATGTATGCAGATGACTAAATGTTGCTATTTGGGCTTATGATCCAGATTTAGTCCTGAAAAGCTCCTTTAATGAACTACATGATTTTTGTGTACTTAATAATATCCTTAAATTGCTTCCCAGAATATTACTCTTGCAAACTGTGGTCAAGTTGCTGCTACATGGAAAATGAGTTCTGATATCATCACAAAGAATTTCAAGTTTGAACCTAAGGTAACAGACTGCTCTGCAAAGACACTCCTGAGATGTATAACTCGTTGACCAGGAAATGGCAATGTCACTCTATTCCTAGGAGCTTTAGCACTTTTGTAGTCATACACTATCTACTACATATACTACTACATATATATCCTGCTCTACTCTGCGCTGGTGCGGCCTCACCTCGAGTACTGTGTGCAGTTCTGGGCACCACAGTACAAAAAAGGCATTAAACTGTTGGAGAGTGTCCAGAGGAGGGCGATGAAGATGGTGAAGGGCCTAGAGGGGAAGACATATGAGGAGCGGCTGAGGGCATTTGGCCTGTTCGGCCTGGAGAAGAGGAGGCTGAGAGGGGACCTCATTGCAATCTACAACTTCCTAGTGAGGGAGAGTGGAGAGGCAGGTGACCTATTCTCCGTAAACACCAGTAATAGGACTCACGGGAATGGTGTTAAGCTGAGGCAGGGGAAGTTTAGGCTGGACATCAGGAAGAGGTTCTTCACCGAGAGGGTGGTTGCGCACTGGAACAGGCTCCCCAGTGAAGTAGTCACTGCACCAAGCGTGTCTGAATTTAAGAAGCGATTGGACTGTGCACTTAGTCACATGTTCTAAACTTTTGGGCAGACCTGTGCGGTGCCAGGAGTTGGACTTGATCCTTATGGGTCCCTTCCAACTCAGGATATTCTATGATTCTATATATTCAGATAGATAGATATAGATGTAGATATATAGATATAGATAGATATAGCTGATATAGATATAGATTAGATATAGATGTAGATAGATGATATAGATATAGTTACAGATAGATATAGATTTTTTCGGGGGGGGTGGGGGGGGGAGGGGAGTAAGAAACAAAGGATATAAACTTTTTGCTGTTGCCTTCGCCTTTCCAAGCAATGTGATATAGAAACCACTTTGCAGGCAGTGTTTTACAACTGGAATGAAAGAAAAGAAAAATGCTCTGTGATCTCACAAACCTGTTTTATGTACACAGACAATGTACAGCAATATTAACTTGTATAGGTGGACTAAAGTCTTTATCTCAAACTTTTGAGGCTCTGAGTCATGCTGACAAATAATGCAATTTCCCCTTTCTGAAATGGTCCTTGTGGCATTTCACTTGTAACAGCTTACTTCACAGTTGACATTGAGAATCCCTGGTATGTTACGGCAAGATTTTCTAGGCAAAGTAATATAAAATGCAGAGCTTTTGTGATTCTGCGTTCCATGTAGAATTTAGTCTTACAGCATAATATGAACAGGACAGTAAGTGAAACTTCAGTTTTCGTGATATAGACATTAACATCTTTTAATGAATTTCAGAATAATGAAACTTTCCTAAGAATGTCTGCTGCTCTTGTTAATTTATTAAATAAAATTCTAAGAAAAAGATGAATTTGTCAGAACCAAAGGCTGATGGGATAATATGAACAGCCCTAGTCAGGAGGGCATGAAACCTGCTGTACTGCTAGAAATCTCTCATTTTTTTGTTTTGTTTTGGTTTTGTTTTGTTAAAATAATATATACAATGACCTACAAGTTCTTGACAGAAGAGTTACTCAAATACAGAAATAAAGGTTCAGAGAAGAAGCAAGATTTTTTTTTTTATGTTTGGCTGAGATAAACAAACCATTATGTTGACCTTTTTTTTTTTTTTTTTTCCTCAGTATTTGTTATTGGAAAATATTTGCCCATGTCATTAAAACAGTATAGGAAAAAAGACAATCACTGGGCCAGAATTACAACAGGGTGCTCACTGATAATCAATAGTTTTAACACAAAAATACTCCAGGATGAAAAGGAGAGAATTTTTATTTTTATTTTATTTTATTTTATTTTATTTTATTTTATTTTATTTTATTTTATTTTATTTTATTTTATTTTATTTTATTTTATTTTATTTTATTTTATTTTATTTTATTTTTCCTTTTGTCAGTAGAGCTTATGGCTAGGATTGTGGAAATCTTTTTGTGTAGCAGATTTAGTTACTAAGTGCTGCTGGTTTGTCAAAAGATGAGCTGTTCCTAGTAGCTTATCCCACAGCATTGTCAGGACTTTAAGTTTCTTGTTCTTGTTTTTATCTTGTTCTTTGTGTGTATTACTTTCATTAGGAGAAGAACAGAGCACAAACATCAAGCACACTAGAGTCTTCAGACTTGTGTCTGTGTCAGTATTGAATTGATTGAATAAAGTGCAACTTTCTGAAAAACAATAGTATTTTGTGTTGATTATGTTGTTTTTGCTGCTTCTTCTAAAGAAGTTTTGTGCATGTTCAAGCACCACCAAAAAAAAAAAAAAGTGGAAAAAACATCAAACAGTACTATATTTACAAGAGAAAGAATTCCGCATACATTTTAATATGGTAAGATTCCTAACAGTTACAGAGAATAAGCAAAAAGTATATCAGATATCTTGGATGCAATAACTACTACTTCTATTTTTGGCCCTGTGGTTTCACTGACTAGAAATTATAGCAGTTGGGAATTTAATTACTAAAGGAGAGTAACTTACAAAATGTCTAGACTTCTAGACACTGTTAATTGTACCTAGGCTTTCTAGGAAATCCAGGTGACTGCGGGCACAAAATTGCAAGTAATTAGAAGCTTAGGTGAAACTTCTGATTAAATATGGAGAATATGTCATTTAAAACATCAATATTGTAAAATGACTGCTAAAAACCTGGGGATTTTGACTAATGGTATAGATGAAAAAGAATAATCTTAATGGAAAAATACCATTATACAGCAAAAATTGCAAGTGCTATTTTAAGGATAAAACTTTAGATGTCAGGATGACTGTCCTCAGTTGTTCTTGACACCCCCTTGGTAATGATACTGTTTCTGTTTTGTCAGCATCACCAATGAATACAGTTACTATGCTGTATAAAATAATCATATTATATGGCAGATAAAACAAGGGGCATGCATCAGATTATAAATAATTTAATTTTACAAAGGAATTTTACATCTTAATCTGTTCGAACATCACTTTCACTTAGACTCTGAAATAAAATTATGTTATTGTATTCCTTCATATAATCTAATATTTCGCCCATAAGGAAATGTCAGGTCACATTTACAGCAATCTAGAGGCCTCTAAGCTGGATAGGAAGGTCATTCTGTCTGAGCATTGTAAATGAACCTGTCCGACAAAGTTTTGGTTAGGGACAACCAAGGACTCATTATATAGTCAATTTACCCAAATGCCAGCAAAAGCAATGCCAAGGCTGTTATTTTTTGTCCTTTGAAATTTGAAATAGTATCAAGCATATTGGAATTTATCCTTTATTATCAAGCCTGGGAAGAAATTGCTTTAAAAATATTTTTATAGATGTGTATAGTGTTACAGCGCAAGTAACATTAATAAAAATAATATTTTGCTAAAATTGAAAAAGCTGTATTTCAAAATCATGAAAAATATAAGTGTATATTGGTCTCATAAACTATAATAGGAGGCTGGACTGTCCTTTGTAGCCTTTCTAAACAGTTAGGTAGGCATGATTAAGTTGTAATGACTTTTTTTTTTTTTTTTTTTAGCAACTTGTGACATATATGACTGTATGTATGTGCATTCACTGTATGCACAACCATGGACCATAGCTTCAGTCTTGAAAGTGGTTTCCACTGGCAAAGAAACATTAGAAGATTCTGTATAGCTATAATTGACAGTGGAAATGAGCAATAGATACGTAGCTGTGAGTGACTCCAAAATCACTAATCAGTGACTTTGTCACTGATTCCTCCATATGAAAAGAGGCAATAATGAGATTCTTCTCAAATTTGTGAAGGGACGGGAGTTAGTCAATCTTTTTTATATCCAATGTCTTTTGTGTTCCAAATATTGCTTTGCAGTGGTATTTGTCTATTTTGTAGCATTGTAATGGCATCTCAGAATCGCTGAGTTATCTCATCTTTTAGCTGATATTTCCCAAGGTGATGCAAAACCACCTTCAATAATAAACAACATATTTTGAATAGTCTACTGATAAACTGAATCAAAACATTTAAGTGTTTTCCTAATATTAGTAATTATTCCCCTTCTCAGAGCTCTTCTCAGAGCTTTCTTAATTTACCTGAAACCTCACTGTGTACTCATAAGGTGTGGAAGATGATTCTGCTTGAAGACGAAAATAGTACAAAGTAAAGCACTGGAGTTATATACTCTAATATAGGCAGTGTATTAGAAGGTCTCTAAGAAGAAGAAAAAAAAATCCTTTCTTGATCATCACAGTCTATTTTGGCCCATGAATCAAATGTAATTGCACTGAGTTCATATGAACAACTGGTGTTACCAAAAAAAAAAAAAAATTAGCTCTGTCTTCACTACAAGAAGAGAATAAAGTATATATGACTACTTTTGAAGTGTTATCACAGACGTTTGCATGATAACACACAAATTTCATATTTGGAGATGAAAAATTCAGTTTCATCACTGTTCAGAAAAGAAGCAAAGAATCTATGATTCAATGATTCTGTGAAAGAAGCCTTATTCTACTAAACTGATATTTCTGATGTGATGAAGGTAATGCAAATGTATTTCCCTACATAAAGGAGAACGTATTTCCTGCAGAAAAGACAATATGCTTTTGCTTATTACCCTGTAGAAATGTCTTCATTCTGCACTGGAAATCCTGGAAGTCCCAGAACTCTGCTACTCAATGGATTTGGTTCCTTGCGCAGCACAGTGCTGTGAAGCTACCATAAGAAAATGAATGAACTTTCATGGTTGGTAATGTTTAGTGATCACACCAGTCTGATTTCTTGACTCTTTTGAAGGCTTCTTTCTTCTTCCTTTTTTCGGGAGGATTGTTGTAAGAGACATGTCAGAGTGTTCTAAACACCTCAGGTTGCAAAAGCAATTTTTGCTATGCTAAGAACAAATCTTTGGCAAGGAAATTTTCTTTTGTTATTTTTAATGTTTTCATGTTGGTCACTGGTCTGGCATCAATGTTGTCATTTATTGGATATCCATAGCTTATTTCATTAATATCCATAGCTTTGTTAAGGCTCACCAGTGCAGAGGAACTTACTAAAGAGGTTTGGACTAGATTGGAGGCAGTCTGGGCTGCAGTGACCACGCCGTGGTTGAGTTTGTGATCTCAAGAAATATGGGCCTGGTGAAGAGAAAGTTAGGACACTGAACTTCTGGAGAGCAAACTTTAAGATATTTAAAGACCTAGTGGACAAGATCTCCTGGAACACCATCCTTAGGGACAAAGGAGCTGGCAACTCTTTAAGGATGCTTTTCTTATAGCACAAGAACTCTGCATCCCCCTGTGTAATGAAGCAAGCAGGGAAGACAGAAAAATCAGGATGGCTGAGCAAGGACCTGCTGGTAAAACTGAGGTGCAAGGAGGAAATGCACAGGCAGTGGAAGCAGGGACACGTGGCCTGAGAGGAGTACAGGGATGCTGTCTGGATGTGCAGGGATGGGATCAGGAAAGCTAAGGCATGGATGGAACTGACCTTGGCAAGGGATGCAGGGAATAACAAGAAGTGATTCTATAGGTACGTTGGTCAGAAAAGAAAGCCCAGAGAGGGTGTGCTCCCTCTGATAAATGAGATCACCTGATGAAACTCAACAGGTACAAGTCTATAGGGCCTGATGACATGCATCCCAGAGTCCCGAAGGAATTGGCTGATATAGTTGCCAAGCCTCTCTCAATCATATTTGAAAAGTCCTAGTAGTCAGGTGAACTGGAAAAAGATAAACATCGTTCCCATTTGAAAAAAAAGATAGAAAGACCTGGGCAACTACCAGTGAATCTCACTACTGTGCCTAGGAAAGTCATGGAACAGATCCTCCTAGAAGCGCTGTCAAGGTACATACAGGACAAGGAGGTGATCCAAGACAGGCAGCAGAGCTTCAGCCAGAGCAAATTGTGCCTGACCAATCTGGTGGCCTACTACGATGGAGTGACTGCATCAGTTGACAAGGGAAGACCAAATGATGTAATGTACCTGGACTTATGCAAGGCCTTTGATACTGTCCAACACGACATCCTGATTTCCAGATTGGAGAAAGATGGATTTGAAGGGTGGACTTCTCAGTGGATAAGGAGTTAGCTTGAAGGTTACACCCAGAGAGTGGTGGTCAATGGTTCTATGTCCAAGTGGAGGCTGGTGACAAGTGGTGTTCCTCAGGGGTCTGGTCTTGGGACTGTTGATGTTTAATATCTTTATAGATGGTGGGACCAAGTGCACCCTCAGGAAGTTGGATAAAAAACAACAACCTAAGTGGTACAATCGATACAACAGAAGGAAGGGCCGCCCTCCAAAGGGACCTGGACAAGCTTCAGAATTGGGCCCGGAGAGCCTACTGAGGTTTAACAAGTCCAAGTGCAAGGTGCTGCAGTGGGGTCAGGGCAATCCCATACATGAGGACAGACTGGGAAAAGAACTCATTGAGAGTAGCTCTGCAGGAAAGGACTTGGGGGTTCTGGTGGACAAAATGATCAACATGAGCTGGTAGTGTGTGACAGAAGCCCAGGAGGCCAACTGTGTCCTGGGCTGCATTAACAAAGGAGTAGTCAGCAGGTTGAGAGAGGTGATTGTCCCTCTCTGCTCTGCCCTTGTGAGACCCCACTTGGAGAACTGCATCCAGGCCTGGGGTTCCCAGCACAAGAAGAATGTGGACCTTTTGGAGTGGGTCCAGAGGTGGGCCATAAAGATGCTCAGAAGGCTGGAGCACCTCTCCTATAAAGAAAGGTTTAGAGATTTTGGGATGTTCAGACCGGAGAAGAGGAAGTTCTGGGGAGACCTCATTGTAGCCTTTCAGTACTCAAAGGGAGCTTACAAAAAGATGGAGAGCAATTTTTTGCTCAGTCAGATAATGACAGGACAAAGGGGAATGCTTTTAACCTAAAAGAGGAGTGGTTTAGATCAGTAGTTAGGAGGAAATTCTTCACTTAGAGGGTGGTGAGGCCCTGGACCAGGTTTGCCAGAGAAGTTGTGGATGCCCCATTCCTCGAAGTGCTCAAGGCCAGGCTGGATGGGGCTTTGGACTACCTTGTCTAGTGGGATGTATCCCTTCCAATGGAAGGGGGGTTGGAATTAAATGATCTTTAAGGTCTCTTCCAACCCAAGACATTTTATTATTCTATGATTATTGGTAGTAAAGTGGCTTGATGTGAGAAGCAAATAACCATAGAACTCTAAGGGCCAAAGACTCTTTCAGGATCACACATAGCTATGAGTTTCTCTATAAAAGGGCAGTGCATGTGTGTGTGCTCTTTTTCAGTGCAATCTCCAGTGCAGTAAAGACTGTCAATTTCTGCCAAGACATTTTGTAAGATATACAGTAGGGCATAGGAACTTGAGCATAGTGAAGTACAGGCAGAACATCTTCTCCAGGATCTTCTCACCTTGCCATCAGAGGTGCATTTGGCCAAAGGAGAGAGCTCTGAGGGCAGTCAGCATGAACTCATACCTAAACTTATTCTGCATTGGGGATAATCCTTCCAAATATGACAGCTAGCTTTTACAAAGTCCAAGAGTGGAAAAATATAGACTGCTATCCTCACCAGAGACTTGCAGTATTTTCGCACTGCTAATCCATGGTGAGTGTCTGAAATCAAGGTAGGATAAATGGTATTGGGTGATATTTCCAGCTGAAATAATAATCGATTCTGCATGTTCATGTTGTGTCTCCTGCAGTTCTAATTGACATTTCTGGCAACCACGTTACAACTGCTGTTTACCAGCAGCTGTGTTGTCCTTTCTGTAATTGTTCATTTTTAGGAGAAGCTTATCTGAGAGGAAAAGTATGCAATAACTATTGTGTCTGCTCATCTCTTTATATAAAGACAGCTGCTGCAGAGAGAGTACATCTAACTTCTTGTGGCCTCTGAGAACTCTGTAGTCTCCAGTATGGAGAAACGCTCAAGAACCCTTCGTGTCTCAAGCAACACAGAGCCTGCCAAATTGCTTGCCTGAACGGACGATCATCACAGGGACAATGAACTGTTCTGATAACGTAATTGCTCCCAAATATCCTGGAAGAAATATTTTCTTTTCCTTATGAAGTACTGTTTCAGGACAAAATTGAGGGAACTATTAATTATGTCTTTAGTGATCATAACATGCATGAAGTATGACTGATGGTCGGTGGGCTCCCTATTTTCTACATTGTTTCTCTAACTATTCTACAATTAAACCAGAAGTTATAATGGATTTAATACATTTTGGACCGATCATTTTGTGTTTAACTATTGCGTAGGAGACACTAGTCCAAAGAGCAAAGAACTCTGTAGGAGCACAAAAGCTTTTCATAACAAGCTGTAAAAGTGGTTAACTTTGGCACTTTCAATAAAGTAGGAGATAGCATGTGTGTCCCATTATTTTTCAGAATAATTCATCTCTTGGATCAACACTATTTACTGTTTTTCAGCCAACCACACTACACAGCAAATGATCTGTGTCTTCAAGCTTTTTCTTCTTTAAATGGTGCAATAACATTATGTATTCCTTGCCCATAGCTTTTTCCCCTTAAATCAGTCCCTGGCATTTGACGCTTGAAACTAAAAATAAAATGAGCTAAGTCCCTAGTTAGCATCTATTTATTAAAGATGATCTTTCATGTATAGCATTACAGGGACATTTGGCCTGATTTACTATACTAACATATCCAGTTTGGCCCTGGGAAGGGAGCTGTGTTAGTAATGCTGCACCCTATGGTGAAATAGTGCCTAATCAGTATTTATGAATAGGGTTTTGCAAGTCACTAAAGAGCAGAGTTTTCACAATGGACTGGGAAATTGGTTTTACCTTCTTAAAACACAAATATTGCTGAGCTTTGGGAGTCTATATGGCATATTTGGATTGAATAGTTTTCATTTTTAAATTGCAGTTAAAAATGTGTAATGTAATACTGTCAGTAATTTAAATGGAGTGTACCACTTTCTTTCAGACATTAATGTTATTTGTTAAACTTTGTAATTACTATGCAAATGAACTGCTATACTTAGAAAATGGCAGCACAATGAATACAGCAGAGAACAGCTTGAAATTCTAACAAATGTGAAAATAGCTTTTTTATTTCTTTAGTTTGTTTATTTTTGTTTATTTTCTCTTTTTATTTCTTTTTTTTTTTTCTTTTTTATACAGTGTTGTTTAGGGAAGATTACTTTTTGGGAAAATACTATCATTTTTATTTTTTATTTTTTTGGTGTGGACAGGAGACTTGTGGGGTTATCTCTATAGAATAACAGGGTATTGATGCACATGTTGTTGGTAACTCTGGGACCAGTTTGCAAAGTTGATGTTCCAAAGTTAGCTTTTTTTCAGAGATCTGACTTCAGGGCATACATTCAAACTATACATATACTCTTCTGATACATACACTCTTCTGTTACTGGTGACCAGCCTAGAACCATTAGTTGAAGTCATCTACCCTTATCATTGTGCAGCTGTGTTGGAGGTTAATAGCTGGGCTGAATGTAAGGTGCGTTGACTCTGGCATGGCACTACACAGGCAAGCTTATGTTAGTTTTTTAAGTGTATGCAGTGTTATTTCTGGGTGTTTTGAGCTAGAATTTCTGCAGTGTGACTCATTTTACTTCATAGATAGAATTTTGTTCAGTGTTAATTTTGGGAGTCCAAGTGGCTGGCTATTTCATGTTCTTGACCCAAAACAGAATCAGATATATCCCATCATCCTGACATAGTCTGACCTTTTTGAGAAGTCCTCTGTTGATGAAAGCTTTGCAGACACCCTCAGTTGTTTTATCCAAAGCTCCATCTTCTGCTCCATTGCAGAGTCTGTCTGTTTGTCTGTCCAGGGTCTATATTGTCACAGTTGTATCCCACTTTCTGTTCTCTCAAAGTGGAGAGCAGATTGCTGCCTCACATTTTTTTTTTTTATATGCAGATATCTTATATATATGTAAAAATTATAATTCTGATTTTCCTTAATCTGTTTCTCTGAGCGTTTTTTAAATCTTCCCCAGGTTCCTACCTTCCAGAATTCTATGATTTCCTTCCTCTGGACTTTCTCCAGTGATTTCTATGCTCAGAATTTAATATATCTCTTATTTGTTTGTTTATTTATTTATTTATCTATTTTTCCAATATGCTTCCTAATAGCTGAGGGAACTGTAAGGATACGTTATGTAATATTCCAGGTTTTATGATCCACGGTGATGACTACTTTTATTTTCCTGATATCAGAACATTTCTAGTAGTTATTAGGTTTGTGATGCAGCATATCTTCTAGATTCTTTTCTGCAAACTCATTACATAGAAGCTTTTTCTCCCGTCTCAGTTTGTGTAGCAGGTTACTCTTGTTTAAGTATGGAAGCCTGTGTTTGTTCTATTTTAAAATGCATTTTTTGAGCATGTGTGTGTGTATGTGTTTTAAAAGTTATTCTGCTGAGCATGTTTGAGAAAATCTTGCAAAATTTGAAATTTTAGAGAAGAATTCCTGCATTTCAGCACAAAATCAGAACATAAGCAGCTGACCTGAAAAGGTCTCCATCAAATCTTTGTCTACAACAAATAGGTGTCAATGATTTCCATGTCTCCCAGTTGTCTGAGATGAAGTTCTTTCGTCCTGAATTCCGTCAAGATCTCATTGCATTAAGCAGTAGAGTTCCACTGCTGGGAACATACCATTGTAGAGATGGTAATGCAAAAGTTCTGGATGGGCTGAAAGCATAAACCTGGAGAATGTGTATCATAATGAAAATTTGAAAAATATCTAATCAATAGCTAATCAACATTCTGATAAATAAACAGGAAACATTTAGGTAGAAAAATTAGAAAAAAAAAATCACAATTAGTGGGCTAGGGAAATATCCTCACAAAGTGATTCTCAAGGGAACTATAAAACTTATGGCTAAATAGTTTCTACAGTAATCTTGACTTCTAAATTTATGGTTTAAAATATAGAGAATACTTTGTAATTCTGGAGAAATATATGTATCTACTATTAGAAATAGTAGAAAAGATGAGTGGGAAATATTTTAGAAATTGGCCTACCCAAGGAAACTAGCAAAATTTTACACTCTTTTCAGATCCATGTCAAATATTGACCTGAATGAAAATCTGCTGAGACTTTTGACTGTGTTTGACTCAAATCGTTTACACATTACATTGAAGCTTTAGTACATCTAGGGAGATATTGAGAAAAAAAATTGTCGTACCCTTGGTAACTCAGACCTCTACTAACAGTAACTTTGACTTGGCAGAGGTACTACAGTTTTCAGTGGTAAAAACCAAACCAAAGCAAACCAACCAAACCAGACCACCACCAACAAAGCCAAAATTGAAAACAAAATACCTTGACTAGGAGGTTTATGTATATGTAGTCTGAATTATGAATAATTAGTTTCAGGTTATGCAATTCTACTAAGCTCTCTTGAAAATCAGAATAGCACTCTCTTCTCCAAATAGACAGGGAAGCAAGTATATTACTTTGGTGTGAAGCACAGCCAAAGGGGCATACCTCACCCTGAATCTGTCAGCACAACTTATTGTCAGTAATGGAAATGTTATTAATGGGTCAAGGTGCAATATGGTACAAGTTCATACAAAATATCTGTGCAGTTGAACACAGAAGTTCATATACTTGAGTTATTCCTTCTCTTTCATATATGACTATGTGTACATTCACTTTGAATGGTATTTTTTTGCAACAAATATTCTAATCTAGTCAGGAATGTAGTTATCTGATGTAAAAAACTCTATTAGATTGCTTTGCAAGATGATGTTCAGTAAGAAAAAAAAAATCTGGATATTTCAGAAACATTATAAATAAATAAATCTAGGAGTAATTTTCTAATATGCCTGCTAAATGTTAATCTCGTATAAGGAATTCTTCTTCATAGGCTAGGAAATGTACTATAAAGAAGAAGATATTGAAAACTAGGCGGACTGAGAAGAAAAAAAGGTAAAAATATTGGAGAAAAAGCTATAGAAGGTTTTAATATTAGTTCAAGGAGCTGCTAACAAGGATGAAGTATTCTCTTAACACTTCTTTTTCCCAGCTTCAGTTTGAATGATGATCCAGCTAGTTTCATTACTCCAACGCAAAGCTTCCAGCTGAGACTGGGGAACTGTAAAATCAGAGGTGCCCACACAATTACAATATGCTAATACTACTTACTTGCTTAACATGGCCTGTGACTGCATCTTATAGAACAATGAGTAAAGACCAGCTACTTGTCTATTTTTTTCTCTCATTCCCCCCCTCTTCCCCCCCCCCCCCCAAACACACACACACACATTTTCTTTGCCATAAGAAGCAATCTAGGTATTTTATTGTAATGCTACAGTATAGAGATTTACTTCCAAGATTATTCATCATCTTAATATATGCACTAGAGTGGGGAAATTAATAGAAAGACAACACTATGACTGAACTGAAATAAAAAAAAAATCTAGTATTCTATACCAACACATTTGTGATCTAGTCATGAAATAGGTAGTACAGCTCTTTGTGTTCTGTAATTGTTTTTAGAGTGACTTGGTACACCTCTTACCAAAAAAGATGAAAATCATCTTTTCCAGTATGCTGTGCACACATTGCTTAGCGGTCTAACATGGGCTCACTCAACCATCAGAGGCTAGAATGAGTCCACATAGACTCATTTCTCTACAGTTTTGTACTGCTGGTTCTCAAAATTTATGACTTCTACATGAGCTTAATTCATTTCATGCTATTGGGAAACCAAGGAACGCATCCATTATACTGTTTGGTCTATTATACCGTTTAATCCCCTCTACTCGATATTGTTCTAAGCAATCATTTAAATAATATATTTTAACCAAATGGTTTTCCTACAGAAACAAGTAGTACAATAAAGGTCATTGTAAGAGGTCTAGAAGGAAATTCAATGGGTACACGTGTGTGCCATAATGAATAGAATACAGTGTGCACTTTTTCTTAAAAGATTGCTTACATTTTTGAGATTTGGATTATTATTATTATTATTATTATTGGTCAGGTGTTTTCCAATCAGTAATAAATTTTGAATCAAAAATTATTTCCCCTGTATTTTCATAAGCAAATAAAATCTGTAGCAAATACAACTACTACTGTTCAAAAAACAAATAAACAAAAAAACAAAAACCAAAAAACAACAAAACCCTGACAATAATAACAATACTATTAATAAAATGTCACCTTTTTATCTTCATGTATTCAAAATAATATTAACATAAAACAGAAAATAAATCATATAAATGTTATAAGAAACATTCTCTTCTAGAGAGTGCCACATGTTGTAAAGGGCAAATTATTTGGATGATTTTCCTTGCTGCCGTGGTGTACTTGAAAACATTATTTTTTATTTACTAAATTTTTTGTTTGTTTGTTTTTCTGTTTTTACTTGTTTGTTAAAAAGAACAAACAAAACTTGTACCTTGAAAGCTTATGGAATGATGTGTTCCTTCTCATTCATCCTCTCTCTCTCATGTACACACAAACAGACACATAAGCAGAGCAAAGCTCCATAATTTCTTTTCCACATTACTTAAAAATATTGTTAGTGGTTTACAAAATAGTCTTGTGAACTTGGTGTCATTCAGGCTGCAGGATTTGGAGTATTTCTACATGATCGTTTAAAAATGACGGAACAGTTTGCTCCTGGGGAGCAGCTTGGCACATGAAAAGCATAGTGTTTATTATTACAAAGCCATTGCCAGAATTGTGTAGAGCAGGTGTGAAATCATGGGTATACACTAACATCTACTTATGTATTCCTCCTTGTCATAGCATATGTCTGCCTTATAGTTTTTAATAGGCTTGTCTTTACAAAACCTGTTTGAAGCAAGATACCTTTTTTTTTTTTTTTTTTTCCATATTATAGGTAGAGGCTGAAGAGAGGTAATTTTCCCAATCTGATAAAGAGCTCTGAGGCAAGGTGTGAGCACCCAAGGGCTAAGCCACTTGCTTCAACTTTCACAGTGCTGCTTTAGGACAGTGGGACTTCAAACTGATTCGCTCATCAGTTCAGCAAGTTCTTGTGCCAGGATTCACCTTCTTGAAAGGCAAAAGACATTTTGATTCTGATATCCTAATTTTAATTTGCAGTTAACACAATTGTTCAGGAAATTTTGCCATATTGAAAAAAAATAACAGAAAAACTAGACCTTATTCTTTAATATAGAATCAATCTGAAACTCATGAATCTTTTATTTCTGCTATTGGCTAACTAGACAGGGACAAGCAAGACTTTTCATTTCACTTTCCTCTACATCAATTTTAACATTTTCACCTCATTTGTGAAGTCATTTGTGATCTACACTTTGAAGAGCTAAATCCTACTATTAGGAGCAGAGGTATATTTACATAAATGTGAACTTAATGCAAAATATTTAGATTATTTCATTGCCATTTTTAGAGTCATTTTTATTTCCATTTCAGTTCAATACAATGTCTTTTTTTCATATTATAAATACTAGTGTTTTGTCTCAGTTGACAGATAGATAACAAGTGGTCCTTTTAAACTTATCTTCTTATGATAGGTTTCATCCAATCTTCTGTTTTGCAAAGGAAAGTCATTATCACCACCACCTTTTGTTAAACAATAGCAGTTTTCAAGGCAGAAAGGAGCAAGAAAAGAAATTTCATTACATAGAATAGAAATTGAAGTGCAGGAATGTATTCTGTGATAATCACAATTGTGTTTTATATGCTGCCAATCTGTAAAGGCTATCTTGCTGAGAGATGACACTGGTGAGGTCCATCACAGACTTTAAACCAGTTTCAACATAAGGGAATAGTGTTTCAATATTAGGAAGAAAAATATCTCCTTTACAATTAAAACAACAACAACAAAAGAGTTTAATGTTTAAACACTGTCCTTTCTACTTGTTTCTTCAAAGACTATGACATGGAGGGTTAAACAGCTATGCCATCTGTATGATGCCTAATCAGATATGATATGAATCTCTCAGTAAGCCTTTGTACAGTGAAGGACTGCAAATTGTGTTTGTATTTAAATAACTGATACTTGCTTTATCTTGCAGAAGAAGCAAAAATTAGAGTAAAAGCATAACTTTTGTGTGTCCTTGTTTAAAGTGCTATATGAAATTCCTCCAAAAGTACCTACAAATTTGCCATTCCTTGGTTTCTGGGAGAAATACTGAGCTCCGCTTGTGCAATTTTTGAAGGTCTCCTTAAGGGCTTTTGTATAGCTTAAGGGCTTAAATATAACTATATCCACTGAAATAAATAAAATGGATCCAATTGACTTTTCATATGTTAGAAAAAGTTTTATACAGAGAGAGATAAGAACCCTGAGATTTTTTAACCAAAACTGATTTCTTCTAAAACACTCCTCCAGACTATACCCCTTACTTGTCTTCTGACAGCACAGAGGCAATCAGTTTTGGTTTTCTCTCCTTCCCCTTGATCTCAGGGAATAAACTTGTCTTCTAGCATATAAACAGATAACTTGTCCCAGATGGTAGAGTTATGTGAGATTTTATTCTGAGCATTGTTGTGTTTAGAGATGAAGTGGAGGCTATACCAGAAGAGCTGCCATGCAGCACAGGGACAGGAACATTGCTCCAGGAGACCTGTAAAACACCATATCTGCAAAACAGACCATAGGCAGCTCAGAGAGAAAGCTTGCATGGAGAAAATAAGGGAACCAAAAGAGGAAACAAAGCATAGAGGAAAATGTGTAAATTAAACCTGACAAAAGCCATTTATTGTATATACATAGCAATTTACATTAGGCAGGCAAAATCTGAAGCTGGAAATAGAGTCTGAGCAAAAAAAAGAGAAAAGTACCAGAATCATGTGATTAGAAATAGCAGGCATCACAGATTAACACAGCTTGTACCCATCAGACTCCAGCTGAAGACCCAGGAAGGATTTTCAGTAACTGATAGATATAAATAGAAAAACTAAATAAATCTAGGGACTCTTATTCAGACTTAAATGCTACACCTAGAATACCACAGTTAGTGGTATTCTGACTACTTTGCAACAAAAGTTATGTTCCTTAATATTGACAAGTAAAATGACATCAAACACTATGAGTGCCTTTTTCTACAGCAGTATTTGAAATGATACATAGTTCTTCCTCTCCTCCTCTGACCTTCCTAGAATTCCAGCTTTTAATAGGAGTCTTAGTGATTTTTTGCTGCAATTTTATCTTTTATCTAGAAATAGGTAGTTACTGACTTTGAACCCTTTTTTTTCTGCACCCCAGCGTTCCCTGTGTACCAATTGTAACTTGTTATACGTGGTTCTTCACATCTTCTCTGGTGCTGTTTATGATCTCCCTCCCTCCCTCCCTCCCTCCCTCCCTTCCTTCCTTCCTTTTTTTTTTTTTTTCTCTACATTGTCTAAATTACTGTAAATAGAAGGTTCTGTTTCTATGTAGTTTCTGTCCTCAAAACGTGTTTGCAGAAGCTTTTCTGGTTGTCATGAAAAAGTGTGTCAGCACCAGTCTTTTCAAAGGTTTCATTTTACCACAGGAAATTGCAGTGATGCAGAAAGAAAATTATGTATATTTTATGTATGCATGTAGAAATCCATTCTGCATTCTGCCATAACTGTGCATTTGGATTCAAATTTGTGATCTATTTGAGATTTTGGACACCTGAGAGTAGAGGACAAAATTGTTTTACAGAATGTTTGCTTTGATAATTTGACCTTTCTTATTCTTTTTTTCCCCACTCCAAATCTCAAGAATCCTTGTTTTTGAGATATTGCTCCCATAAACTACTTTTGCCCTCAGAAAATTCCTAATTTCTTGAAAGTAAATAGTTTTCTACTTCCCTTAATAAAATCAGTGCCAATTTTCTTTTGCCTTTTGCGAAAGCCCATACTTTACTTCCCTTTGAATAAATGATTTATCGGATCTTTATAACATCTACTTTTCTCAGATGTCATTTCAAAATACAGAAATATAACCTGTACAAACAACTGCCCATTATTTCAACTGCAGAGTAGCAAATGTTTTAGCTTAACATTAAATTAACGTCCTTTTTGGGAATGATAATTGGAAAAGGTGAACCTTTGCTGAAGCTGACTTCTTTCACCTGGTAACTTGAAAAGGTCACACAAGAAGAAGCTCTTGCCAAAATGAACAAGAATTGTAGGGTTCAGTTACAGCAGAACACAGATCTCCAAAACACTCTAAAATTCATGAAACCAAGCCAGACCAACCAAACAACCAAACAAAACCAGAAACATATCAATAACATGAACAAAGAGAAAGTCAACTAAGGAATAAAAAGTCAGGAATTTTATTTTCACCTGTCCACACACTAAATATCATTGTGTCCTTCCTGGCAACCTGTGTAGCATCCAGCTTTCACTGTAGTGAGTAGAAATATTGTCAGCAAAATCAGAGTTTGAATGGCTGAGGCTTTGTTCCTCTATCTCTGATATATAGCTGAAAACAAGGTTTATAGCTATTTTGTGGAGCTTCTTGCAGGAAGTAGCTTGAAACAGCTCAGGGGAATAAACTAAACACTCCTTGTTTGCATTTTGGAGTCTCTTAGCTCTTAACATGAAAGAAAGGCTGAAGACAACATGAAAAGAGGTTGTTTGTCACTTTTCTTCCTTACTGAAAGTAGGATGGCAGAACCGAACCCCTGGAGACCCACAGCCCCCTTCTAGACACAGTCTTCTGAGATAAATCTAAGTGCTTCATCTGCACTGAAAAAATATTAAAGCTTTCTAGTTTTCCAGTTTGTATCCTAGAACTAGCTCCTGTAGTTTAGTCTCAAAATGCTTCTCATTTTCTCACTCCTGAGACTCTTCTGTCATTCTTGTGCATGTTTGCTGTTTCTTTTGATCACTGGTGACATTAGTTGCATACTCAGAGTGTCTTCTATAGAAGGGCACTCTCCTGAACAGTATCGATACTATTTCCAAACCTTTCAAAAGGCTTGCTTATTATTATTATTATTACTACTACTATTACTATTACTATTATTACTATTATTTTCCTTCTCCCTTTAGTAGTAGCCAACAGTTCCTGTTCCAAACTTGCTTATTTACAAAACTATCTAATGAAAGGATGGTTAGAAATTTGAGTAGAACAAAGAAATAAGCAGAATGAAAATCATGTGGAGTTTAAACCTAAGCTTGCCAATTTTGTGACATGCATTAACTGATACAGGCACATCTAAAAGTTGCGAGTTAGGTATAATGTCCCTGGATGTTCCTTGCACTTGTTGGATGCTCCTCCAGAAGGTTCACTACAGAGACTAAATCTTCTCCTAAGTCTGTCTGAGAGGATGGTGTAGCATTTTTAGACCTGTTGATGTGCCATTTTCACCCAGGGGTTGCCAGCCTACCCGCTAGTATTTGAAAAGACTTTCCCTCTGCTGTACTGAAAGGTTGGATATTGGGAAAACAAGTTCTTAAGAAGGAGTGGTTAGGCATTGGAAAAGGTTCCCCAGGGAAGTGGTGGAGTCACTGACACTGGAGATGTTTAAGGAAAAGGTAGATGTGGTACTTACAGATGTGATTTAGTGGGCAATATTGGTGGTAGGTGGATGGTTGGACTAGATATCTTAGAGGTCTTTACCAACTTGAATGATTCTGTGATTCTATGAAAGTCTGAGAGTAATGTCTCTGTGTGACATATGCCCCTGTAGCTAAGGCTGTACTCTGCTGCTTTTTGCATTTTGTAATGCCCTTTTCATTATACAATTCTGCTCACTTTGATGACAACCTTTATTTTTATGATTTCAGACATGAAATTATCTGCTAAAGTAGTGTTTGGGCAATTATATTTCCTCAGTTATACTTGCTCGTGCTGCAAGTTTCCTGCTGTAAATTTCCTGCTCTCTGTTTTTCCTCTAAGTTGACTGTAACCAATACTTAAACTACTGAACTACTTAGTCTTCTTTTTCTTCCTATGGTTTATATATAACACTTCAAGGGAATCCTTTGACTGAAGTTATATATCACTTCAAAGAGTTTCTTACACACGGTTATATCCTTATCTTCTACGGCTTGTTTAGGTTACCATCTGCTAACATGCAGATTTTCACAGCAAATATTTTCTTCTATGGAATAGAATAGAACAGAACAAGCATTGTGCAAGAAATAAGAACTCATTTTCTAGTAATAGCCATTATACAACCCTAATAATTCCAATTTTAATCTTAGGCAGATTGTTTTTGGTAATTTTCATGACAACTATGTATTTACTGCTTTGCAAACTTAATCTTTCTTCATACTTTTACAAATTTCATACAGGCAGAATTTTGGTTTTAGAAAAAGATTGATAGTGTAAAGAGATAAAATTTGAGTAGTATTCACAGGATCTGAACTTCATTAAATACATCAAAGACTGGTCATTAATCTATTTAGAAGTGCTATTAGCATGAATCATAAGCACTTCATTTACTAGTTGATTCTGTCCTGGTTAATTTCACTAGTGAATGGAGTGGCCACAAAGGTGAACAGATATCTCCTTAGTAACAAAGCTGTCACCCTTGTTTTAGTTTTTAAGTCATCTAAGAAAAAAGAACAGAGAGGAAAAATTTTCTCAGCTCTAGTGCATATGTATGGATCAACAATGTTTGACTTTTGAAATTCATAACTTGCCTATTAAATGGTTTCAAGACCTTGAACAAATTCCATAAAGCAAGGAATTAGTAGCTATTGCCAGATATGTATGGTGTTTTATAATTGAGTTTTAATAATGTTATTAATATTCACCAAGGTAAGCTGCATTGAGTATGCTTGATATTTATTAGGTATTGGAATGCCCAGCATGAACACATCAAAATGAAGTAAGTATCACAAACCTTGCTAATTTAGCATCTGTACTCAAACCTTCATTTGCATTGCCTTTGAGCTATGACATTGAAGACAGATTTATTCTTACAAATTTGAAGATCTGTGATATTATCTTTGAAAAAAAATCAGTGAGAGGGTAAAAACCAGGCAGGAATTGATTCTCAGACTTCATAGCTGGTTCTGGAGCTCCATTTTTTTTAATGTATATGAGTGCACACAGGAAATTTCAGTATCTTATGCTGCAGTAATTTTTTTAGATTTTATAGAGAAATTGGTCCTCTAGTATGAAGCAGCTAGAACTGCAGTATTAAGGTTTCTTGATATTTTCCATTCTATGTCCCTGTAATCCACTGCCTAATTGTTCAGGCTGAAATTGTATTTACTGAATTTATTGGTGGTTTCTTTCTTTCTCTCTCTTTTTCTTTCTTTCTTGCTTTCTTGCTTTCTCTTTCTTTCTCTCTTTCTCTCTCTTTCTCCCTTTCTCTTTCTTTCTCTTTCTCTCTTTCTTTCTCTTTCTTTCTCTTTCTTTCTCTCTCTTTCTCTCTCTTTCTCTCTCTCTCTCCTTCCTTCCTTCCTTCCTTCCTTCCTTCCTTCCTTCCTTCCTTCCTTCCTTCCTTCCTTCCTTCCTTCCTTCCTTCCTTTCCCCTTTTTTTGAAAGCTTTTAAAATTAGACCAATTTGATTTTGTGTGTGTCATTTTTTTTTATTATTATTATTATTATTTTTTGACTCACTGACTGAAGTCCTAAAATCTGATTTGTAGAACTGATGAGTGCTTGCAGCTACAATGGAAACAAACGTTAGCTATATTTTAAATACATACAGTACTATAAGTTATTGAATTAGCAGAAAAAAAAAAAATTAGACAATGTGTGTCTTGATTTGGGCACTCAGAGTTTATGGGTAGCTTTGACTCTTCTTGCTACACTTCAGCACTGAATTTTAGAGATTCTCCTCCTCATCCGATATGAATGAAACAAACATGGGATGCTTTTCTGTAGTAATGGAAATCACATTATTGTATGTAAACAACTTTAGTTGATAGAATAGGTTTTTAGTACTGAACAGTGAGTAAAGCATGGACAAAATATCAAGGAGAAAACAAGTACTGAACCAATGTTTATGTAATTGAGCACCAACTTCTCTTGAGTTAGACTCCATGATCTTTATGAATCACTTCCAGCTCAGGATATTTATGTATTCGATTGGAATTGAAAAGTGTATATACATTTGTGAATCAAGGTTGTACAGACAATTTCCATTCTAGAATTTTAATATATTTATATTTTAATATTATTATATTGTTATTATTATTATTATATCAATGTTGAACATAGAGCTTGCCATGTGCAAGCTGGCTTTGTGTGCTAAGGTTTTGACGGCAATGGGGCTGCAGGGGTGCCCTCTGTGAGCAGAGCCCAGCAGCTGCCCCATGTCAGAGAAGAGCCAGCTCCAGCTGCTCCAAAAGGGACCTGCTGCTGGCCAGAGCCAAGCCAATAAGGAATGGATGTCGTTTGTGCCTCTGGGAGAGCAGAGTTAAGGAAGGGAAAGAAGTGCTGGGCCAGACCAGCTGGGAGAGTGGGGTGAGAACTAGCCCTGCAGACCCCAAGGTCTGGGGTGGGGGTGGGTGACACACATGTTTTTTCCCCACATCTTGCTTAAGAGTGGGAGTGGGAGAGACGCTTGGTGCGCATCTGGCTGTCAGCCAAGGTCCACCCACCACACCATGTCATGCAGTAGGATGATTGGCTTAGAAATAGACTAGCTCTTTCTGAAAAGGTAATAAAGTACCCTCCTGAGCAGTTGTTGATAACTACAGTTGCTATTTGTTCACTTCCATTAAATGTCTTCAAGGGAAGCAATGGAGACTTATGTACTGACAGTGCTGTTAATAAGAAACCGGTAGACTCCAGTTGGCTAAATTAATCTGATATCAAAAGAGTTTTTACCTGACATAAATCAGTCGTGTCATGTTCAGATAAGTATTTAACTCTTGACCGAGACAGCTTTTGTTTCTCTACAGCTTCTTTTTTCTCCTATGGGAAGGCAACTAATATTTCCGTTAAGTTTCTGTAGGAACTCCACGGAAGTCTGTATGAGAGTGTTGAAGAAAACCTTGCCACATTCCTTTTGCAGTAAAAGAACAATTAAGGATTGTCAGACTGAGCCTAAAGTTGATATGACATTTTATTTCTTAAGGTTTAGGATTTGAAAGCAGTGCTCAAAGTGTTTGATTTCTAAATTCAGTTTGATATTGTTACTATTTGTCTTAGTGCTTAGCATAATTTGATTTACTGTAATAATAATAAAGCTACATTTAGGGCAACCCTAATCCTGTCTGTGTGTGTGTTTGCTTTAGATATAGTACAGTTACAGAATTATTCATTAAGCATTTCCCTGTATATATGGTAGAATGGAGACTATATAATTACATGAATTACACAAGACACAGCAGGATATCATTGAAGAATACATTTTGATATTTAAAAATATTTTTTACTTCTAATTCTGTTTTTAATCATAATAGGGTAAGAGACATATTTTCATAAAATTTGCAATAAGATAAAATTAACAGTTATATTTATCTTGTCCTGCAAGAGCTTTGAGAGGAAACACTCTTCTTTAGTTTAGACCTTAACTAATCCAGTAGTACATGAATATTTTAAGGCTTTATACATTAGTGATATGTAACATAGCACTAACATCTAAAAGCTTTACAGTACTATGGACTTAACAGCATGAAATGATTTATTGTCTTCCTTACCTTTGTTTTTGAGGAAGACAGATGAATGATTTAACATGGACTTCCTTTTCTTCTGTTGTTTAAAAACAGTTGGCATTAGTAACATATGCTCAATGAACCAAGTTAATTGCTATTTTCACTCTTTTCACACCCATGGAGCTGGATGAGATATGATCTTTGCCCAACTGTATTAAAGTAAATCATGTTTTGCATGTGCAGATAGACAGATAAAATATAGATATAACACACCATTACAGAGCAGATAACATGTCAGATGTTCAGTTTGCTCTTGACATACATGTACAGAATAAAACGTAAAAGGAAATCCTGCTGAGTGATATTACTGCACATACAGTTTATGGTGCAGCAAAGGTGATTATAGCAAATAATTTGCAAATCAAAGACAAATACTGTTGCATTTCCAAACCAACTATTAATAGCTGTAAATGGCAACACTGAACTTATTCTTGTTACTCTGATTATTGTACTTGTTTATTGTGGTAGTGCCTAGAGAACTTGGTCATGGTTCCTTTTGTTGTGCACATCTGAAGTATAGCTTTTTTCTCTTCCTGAGAGCTTATAATCAAAGCAACAAGAGAGGGCAAGAAGTGGACAGCTGGGAAACGCACTGTAATAACAAGTCCACTATGATTAGGGTAATAAGCAGCTGCCACACTGCAAATGTGGCATGGAACCTATTATCTTTCTCTCAAAGCCTTTAGCTAAATATATGGATATATTTTTAATGATAACATTACTTTTTATGCAATTATAAATTAAAAATAATAAGCTCTGGAGTGTCTGGAAATATGCGTGCATGGGGTGAAGGGGGAAAGGGGAAGCAAAGAAAGAACATAGGTTACTCTGTGAAATGTTTCATATCTGCATCCTCTTCCCTCATTAAGGATAAATTTTAAATGACTCATAAAGGGCTAACTGGGAGAGGACACTTGCAGGCTGTGTGTTAACACATATTTCAGTGTTTCCACTAGGTGTCATTTTTAAAAACTATTCTGCAGACAATGCAACTAAAATGAGTGGTTCATGTGTGGACGAGTCACCTGTGCACTGTGAGTTTTACCTGTGGCAAACACAGGAATGACAACACAGAAATAGCTTGGTGAATGGTTTGGCGGGTAGAAGAGGTGGGTTTTGGAGCAGCCCATGAACAGCAGAAGCATAAAGCAACACACAGCAGACAGTCCTTTTGTGTGTGGGTGTTTATTTTATGGTTCCTTCTGCTCCTTAGGTCCTATTTCTAATTGCAGTAAAGTTTGAGGTTTTACCTTTCAGATGATGCTTATGGGGTCTGGTATCTTTCTGTATGTGAAGAGTCTCCTATTCAGTACAATTTTGCTAATGTTAGCAAAATGTCATATAGGAAACGTCATACTTCTTTCCCTAAATACTATACAGAAGCCACTATTTTAGAAAACACAGGAGGTGTGTCCAAAACTGAACATTTCTTTCTGGGAGAAGAGTATGTGAAACAGAATGTTCAGCTTTTGTCTTTCATCATATAAGGCATTTCTGGGAAAGTGGCTGGAAGCATCTGTGTTTCAGGAAGCAGAGATGAGATATATCACTGTCCTGAGAAGGTGTCCCTCTGCCTGTCTGTTAGTTCTCTTTGAAGATTTTGCCAGCTTAATGCATTTTTAATCCTATTTTTTTATTTTAAGGTTTTTCTTCCCAGGTAAGGAAGCCTGCTTATTACAGGGTTGCCAACTGCAACGCAGTATTTGGGCATCTGACAGTCTTGAAGCTTCAGTATAACCATGTAAGGCAGCAAACTGACTGCAGATGGGGAAACAGGGACAGAGAAAGTAACGAAAGACCCAGAACTCCTCTGCTTGTCCTTGTATTATTTCTGCTTTCTTTCTTACATCTAAGAGGCATAGTGTTCAGGGCAAAGAGAAATTGAGAGAAAAATCACCAAAGATCATTTCTGCTTGGGGTAAGAGTAAGGATGTCTGAGTCTGGAGGTCAGGAAAACCCCTGATGTCAATGCTGGAGTGAAAGATTAGTTTGAAGGCAAATTCCTCTTTTCATGCTTCTCAATGATATTTCTATGTGGGGAAAAAAAAAAAAAACAAAAAAAAACTGTGCTTGGTTTCTGTCAGATCAGTCCACAGTGAGGTGGTCGTATGTATGGCAGCTTGCATTATTCTGATAAAAAACACACTGGATGTATAATAATATTTTGCTCCAGGAGCAAGACAATTAACAAATGTACAGCCCTCTGCAGGTATTAGTTTTGTAAGACGATCTTACTTGTCCCTTGGAAGACTAAAGACTTCCAAAGAATATGTGAACCCTGGCATATTGGAAAATATTTGGTACAAATGTCTGTACTTTTTTAGTGGCAAAAAGTACACTGCTTGCATTGCTAAAAAAATGACCTGGGTCCTGACTCAAATAATTTACTATATACTAGGAAATTAGATGTAAACAGAAGAATATTTATGTCTTAATGGGGAAGGTAACAGATCCTTTTTTTTGTATCTTTCTGTTAAAACACCTGGTGCTAGATTTTTTCTCTGGCCTGACAAGCTATAAACTTTTCCAAGAAAAGAAGAAAATAAAAGGACATGAGGTAAAAAAAATATGAAAAGACTCCTAAGATATTAATGGTCAGCATTTAGCATTCAAGTAATTTTCTCTTTGTTTGTTTGTTTGTTTTTTCCTTATTCTTAGAAAAAGTCATAATATTAAGTATACCAGAGTGATTATAGTAAAATTCATAAAATAATTCATTTTTCATGGGTCTCAAGGTAATTTGCAAACATTGGGTGCAATCTCCAGGAAGGATATAAAAGACTTGTGTAAAGGGAGGAGACTAGAATCAGCACTTCTGTGTGTGTGTGTGTGTGTTTAATGCTATTTCAATGAGAGAAGCAGAATACCAGGATTTGTAAAGTAGATGTTACTTCCTAAATTTAATATGGGAGAAAAGAACTTTTAAAAACTTATGCAGCTCAACTATAATTTATGTCTCTGAGTGCAATGAGGCCTTACACATTACACACCAGCTTTTCATGTAATTATTTGTTTTACCTTATTCTCTCCTTTTTATAATAGCCTCCTTTTTGATCGCAGTGCAGCTACTCCTCCCTGAGTGGGAAACCATAACAGATCTCTATATCATACAGAGTTTGGAGGACTTATTCATTTTTCCTGCAAAAGTTAAATAAAGTGCAAAACTTTCAGCCCATCAATCCTTTAGCAAGCTGTCCAAGGTGACATTTCATTAGCACATTTTGTCAGTGGATAAATTGTACGGCATGCTCAGAAGAGAAGGTGGAAAACATTCAGTCCTTTTTCATTACATCCATCTGAAACTGAGCCACTGGAGATTACATACAAAAAGCACATGAGACAGAAAGAGCACCATTCTGTCTATAAACTGCATTAATCATTCATTCC
Organism: Anser cygnoides; assembly: GCF_040182565.1. Lineage (NCBI taxonomy): Eukaryota > Metazoa > Chordata > Aves > Anseriformes > Anatidae > Anser > Anser cygnoides. The sequence continues at coordinate 13,248,850 of NC_089912.1, read as the reverse complement.
CTTCTGAGTGCTTTAAGTCACTGCCCTGTCTCTGGCTAGGTCCAAAACTGGCTATTTAATTTTGAGCTGTATGACAGATACATTTCAAGGAAAATCACAGACATAACGACTCCTGCCAGGCTTGATAAAGTCCTCATTCATCAATTAAGAAGTTTCCAATAAGGCAAGAAGGATAGAGCAAGATGAGGGTGATCATATGATCACATGGTAATGTGTGCAGGGGTGGAGCTGGCAGTTTTTTCTTTCTCCCACCCACGTACATGCACATGCACATATTTCCCAAAACACACACAACAATGTTCCTATAGTTGATTCTGGGAACAGAAATAATTAGGGAGCTTAGATTCACTAGTATGAACTAATTACCTAAGGGACTGGTACTGTTTGCTGCTCCACTGACAGTAAGTGTCAAAAGGCTGACTCCCCCTGAAGAGTCACCCACTTACTGCAGTGTCAAAATGATTTTCTTTTAGTGATTTTTTTCCTGGATAGGCTGAAAATGAGTGTGCAAATAAAAATTATTTATGTACAGAAATAATAGAGTGGCAAAATCAAATGCATTGCTGAAAAATACCCTACATAAAAAAGTGAAGCTCCTATAATAAAAATGAGACACAATGCAACAGATTAATGACCAATATAAATTAGTGATATACCAATTAAAGGGGCACTGTCAAGTTAAAATCGTGGGTCTGATATGGTGTTCAGTCAGCAGCTGTATTAAATGTTCAAGGCTCATTCTGCAGTTCAGGGTTTACCAACATACAAAGTTACAGAATCACAGAATCACAGAATCATCTAGGTTGGAAGAGACCTCCAAGATCACCTAGTCCAACCTCTGGCGCAACACCAACAAGCCCTCCACTACGCCATATCGCTAAGCTCTACATCTAAATGTCTTTTAAAGACCTCCAGGGATGGTGACTCAACCACTTCCCTGGGCAGCCTACTCCAATGCCTAACAACCCTTTCAGTAAAGAAGTTCTTCCTAATATCCAGCCTAAACCTCCCCTGGTGCAACTTTAGCCCATTCCCCCTTGTCCTGTCACCAGGCACGTGGGAGAATAGACCAACCCCCACCTCGCTACAGCCTCCTTTAAGGTACCTGTAGTGAGCAATAAGGTCACCCCTGAGCCTCCTCTTCTCCAGACTGAACAACCCCAACTCCCTCAGCTGCTCCTTGTAAGACTTGTTCTTCAGACCCCTCACCAGCTTCGTTGCCCTTCTCTGGACTCTCTCGAGCACCTCCATGTCCTTTTTGTAGCGAGGGGCCCAAAACTGAACACAGTAGTTGTTCTTCCTTAGCAGTTCCTGATAATTTTTTTTTTTCTGATGAACTTTATCTGCGTATGTTCTAGCCTACAGTAAGTAGGCCATATACTTCTGTAGGTTGGTATGTAAATGAACCATTACAGAAATTCTTGGAAATTCCTCGATTAGGTAGAGGGAACAAAGATATTGCCAGAAGCTCTGCCACCATTTAAAAAAAGGTCAAACATTTCCCCATTTTACTTATCTCCTTTGGATGATATTGGGAGGAGCTGATCCATAATTTATTTTTTTCTGTTGTCCTGCTTACACCCCTCTTCATTTGACTTTCTCCTTTTTTGTTTTGATAACAGCTGTTATAAGCTGTTCATCTCTATCACTTCCACCATTAAGGGTGTAGTTTCTTTTATTCCCTAAGAGGAAAGATATGATATTCACAGAATTCAGACATATTTTTGTTTTCAGTGGCTTGCTTCTAGTAAACCATTCTTGTTTAAGTTATTTAAAAGGGATGTTTTGGATCCCACCAGACCACAGGGAAGCATGAAATAATACAATCTGTGCTAAATTCAGAATATATTTCTTCTTGGACGCTTGGAGACCTGACTTTTAGCTGGGCCTTGTTCCACGTCCAACGAAGGATTTCCTGATATTTGGAGGAAATGAAGACACAGCTCCTCATATTGTTGTCTTCTCCTCGTGTTTTGAGAGCGATAAGAGATGAGTCGTAAGCTGGAACTGTCATTGCTTCTGGGGTCAAGTAAAGAGTAAGTGAGCACAGAAATAGTCAAAAGTCATCTTTACCCACTTTTCACAGAATCACAGAACCACAGAATCGTCTAGGTTGGAAGAGACCTCCAAGATCATCTAGTCCAACCTCTGCCCTAACACTAACAAGACCTCCACTAAACCACATCACTAAGGGCTACATCTAAACGTCTTTTAAAGACCTCCAGGGATGGCGACTCAACCATCTCCCTGGGCAGCCCATTCCAATGCCTAACAACCCTTTCAGTAAAGAAGTTCTTCCTAACTTCCAACCTAAACCTCCCCTGGCGCAACTTTAGCCCATTCCCCCTTGTCCTGTCACCAGGCACGCGGGAGAATAGACCAACCCCCACCTCGCTACAGCCTCCTTTAAGGTACCTATAGAGAACAATAAGGTCGTCCCTGAGCCTCCTCTTCTCCAGGCTAAACAACCCCAGCTCCCTCAGCTGCTCCTCGTAAGACTTGTTCTCCAGACCCCTCACCAGCTTCGTTGCCCTTCTCTGGACTCTCTCGAGCACCTCCATGTCCTTTTTGTAGCGAGGGGCCCAAAACTGAACACAGTACTCAAGGTGCGGCCTCACCAGAGCCGAGTACAGGGGGACAATCACCTCCCTACACCTGCTGGCCGCGCTGCTTCTTATACAAGCCAGGATTCTGTTGGCCTTCTTGGCCACCTGAGCACACTGCTGGCTCATATTCAGCCGACTATCAACCAGTACTCCCAGGTCCTTCTCGGCCAGGCAGCTTTCCAGCCACTCATCTCCCAGCCTGTAGCGCTGCTTGGGGTTGTTACGCCCCAGATGCAACCCGGCACTTGGCCTTGTTGAACCTCATACAGTTGGCCTCAGCCCATCGGTCCAGCCTATCCAGATCCTCCTGCAGAGCCTTCCTGCCCTCGAGCAGATCGACACACGCACTTAGTTTGGTGTCATCTGCAAACTTACTGAGGGTGCACTCGATCCCCTCATCCAGATCATCGATAAAGATATTAAAGAGGACTGGCCCCAGCACTGAGCCCTGGGGGACTCCACTAGTAACCGGCCTCCAACTGGATTTGGCTCCATTCACCACAACTCTTTGGGCCTGGCCATCCAGCCAGTTTTTAACCCAACAAAGCGTACGCCAGTCCAAGCCACGAGCAGCCAGTTTCTTGAGGAGAATGTTGTGGGAAATGGTGTCAAAAGCCTTACTGAAGTCAAGATAGATCACATCCACAGCCTTCCCCTCATCCACCAAGCGCGTCACTTGGTCATAGAAGGAGATCAGGTTCGTCAAGCAGGACCTGCCTTTCATAAACCCGTGCTGACTGGGCCTGATCGCCTGCTTGCCCTGCAAGTGCTGCGTGATGACACTCAAGATAATCTGCTCCATGAGCTTCCCTGGCACTGAGGTCAAACTAACAGGCCTATAGTTCCCCAGGTCTACCCTCCGGCCCTTCTTGTAGATGGGCGTCACATTGGCTAGCCGCCAGTCGACTGGGACCTCCCCTGATAGCCAGGACTGCCGATAAATGGTGGAAAGCGGCTTGGCCAGCTCCTCTGCCAGTTCACTCAGTACCCTCGGGTGGATCCCATCCGGCCCCATCGACTTGCGTACATCCAAGTGTCGTAGCGGGTCACCAACCATTTCCTCATGGATTGCGAGGGCCACATCCTGTTCCCCATCCCCTTCCACCAGCTCAGGGTACCAGGTATCCAGAGAACAACCGGTCTTGCCGCTAAAGACTGAGGCAAAGAAAGCATTGAGCACCTCAGCCTTTTCCTCATCTTTTGTAACTAAGTTTCCCCCCGCATCCAGTAAAGGATGGAGATTCTCCTTAGTCCTCCTTTTGGTGTTGATGTATTTGTAAAAATGTTTTTTGTTATCTTTAACGACAGTCGCCAGATTGAGCTCCAGATGAGCTTTGGCCTTTCTAATTTTGTCCCTGCACAGCCTCGCAACATCCTTATAGTCCTCTTGAGTAGCCCACCCTCTTTTCCAAAGATTATAAACCCTCCTTTTTCTCCTAAGCTCGAGCCACAACTCTCTGTTCAGCCAGGCCAGTCTAGTTCCCCGTCGGCTCGTCTTTGGGCACGTGGGGACAGACCGCTCCTGAGCTGTTAAGATTTCCTTCTTGAAGAGTGCCCAGCCTTCCTGGACTCCTTTGCCCTTCAGAACCTCCTCCCAAGGGACTCGGCCAGCCAGTGTCCTGAACAGCTCAAAGTCAGCCCTCCGGAAGTCCAAGACAGCGGTTTTACTGGTCCCCTTCCTGACTTCACCAAGAATAGAGAATTCTACCATTTCGTGGTCACTCTGCCCAAGACAGCTCTCGACCACCACATCTCCCACCAGTCCGTCACTGTTTGTGAACAGAAGGTCTAGCGGGGCATCTCCCCTGGTAGGCTCTCTAACCAGCTGCGTCAGGAAGCTATCTTCCACGCTCTCCAGAAACCTCCTAGACTGTTTTCTCTGGGCTGTGTTGTGCTTCCAGGATATGTCTTGGAAGTTGAAGGCCCCCACAAGAACAAGCACTGACGATTTTGCGGCTTCTGCCAGCTGCCTGTAGAACTCCTCATCAGTCTCCTCATCCTGGTTCGGTGGTCTATAACAGACCCCCACCAGGATGCTTGCCTTGTTGGCCTTCCCTCTGATCCTAACCCATAGGGACTCAACCTTATCATTCCCAGCCTCAAGTTCCTCAACATCTAAACACTCTCTAATATAGAGAGCCACACCACCACCTCTTCTGTGCTGCCTGTCCCTTCTGAAGAGCCTATGGCCAGACATTGCAGCACTCCAGTCATGAGAGTGGTCCCACCATGTTTCCGTGATGGCAACCAAGTCATAACCTTCCCGCTGCACGATGGCTTCCAGCTCCTCTTGTTTGTTACCCATGCTGCGTGCATCAGTGTAGATGCACTTCAGCTGGGCCATTGCCTTCTTCCCCGGCTTTGCCATTGTTCCCCCTGGCACAGCTCCAACAAGCCTAATTTCAGCCCCATCCCCCTTCTCTTCTAGTTTAAAGCCCTCTCAACGAGCCCTGCTAGCTCCTGGGCTAGGATCTGTTTTCCTCTTAGAGATAGGGACCCGTCTGCGGCCATCAGGCCGGGTGCCGAGTAAAGCGCCCCATGGTCAAAAAAAACAAAATTTCTGTGTTGGCACCAGCCTCTGAGCCACGTGTTAATTAGGTGGGCTTTCCGTGTCGTCTTGGTACCCCTCCCTGCCACTGCAGGGATAGAGGAAAACACCACCTGTACTCCCGCTCCATCCACTAACCGTCCCAGTCCCCTAAAGTCCCGTTTGATAGCCTTCAGGCTTCTCTCTTCAATATCGTCACTGCCAGCCTGGACTATCAAAAGAGGATAGTAGTCAGAGGGGAGAACCAGGTTGGGAAGCTTCCTGGCAACATCCCTGACCCTGGCCCCAGGGGGGCAGCAGACTTCCCTACAGGTAGGGTCAGGTCGACAAACAGGGCCCTCTGTTCCCCTGAGAAGGGAGTCGCCTACTACGATCACCCTTCTGTCTTTCTCGGTGGAGGCAGTCTTGAGGCGTGGAGTCAGCTTCCTCGCCCCAGGCATCCTCCTGGGTAGACTTTCTACCTCGTCCTCACCCACCGGCCTCTCAAGCTCCAGGGCCTCAAATCTGTTACGTAAGGGAACCTTTCAAACCTGGGAAGGTGGGGCCAGTGGGGGGGGCGTTGCCTGCAAGGTTGAGCAGGGACCTGTCTCCATCCCTCCTCAACTCCTAGGTCGCCTCCCTCTGCCCGACAGCGACAGGGCAGGGGGTTCATCCCCATTTGGGGTGTCTCACCCCGGTACATCTCCTTCAGGCCCTGCAGGGAGTCATTCCACCAGTCTATCTCCCGCTCACACTCCCTGATAGCCCTGATAGCCCTCAACCTCTCCACCTCCTCTTTGAGTTCTGCTACCAGGCGGACCAGGTCATCCACCTGCTCGCACCTCACACACACGGTGCCTCTGCTTCCCTCAGATGGCAGCAACAGGCTCAGACAGTCCCTGCACCCAGAGACCTGAACTGCCGCATTGTTGAGCAGGCGGTCAGTCTGGGTGGTTACAAACTGTCTAGAGAGAGCGCTCTGCCTGGTGAAGACCATTTCAGCCAATTCACCGTTCACCTTTTAGATCAAGAAACACAGTAATAGGTAATTTTTATATATTCATATGGAATTATGTAATTAAAATATGTAAAATATGTAATTATATATATGATAAATATATAAAAATATATTTATATATTAAATATATGATTTGTGTTCTTCAATCTTTTATTTAGGTGATGAACATTAGTGAAGTCTTTTGCTTTTAATTTACAATTAGTTTAACCTTTACTTTCCTGATGTACATACATTACCATGTTGTTTACAAGATTTGTTGTCTGAAAGGAACTGTCTGAATTTCAAAATGCTATTTTAAATCAAGCTTTGAAAGAAGAATTTCAAAATTCTTCTTTCCATTCTTCCTATCTCCTTCTAAGTATTTTTAAGATTCTTCTAACATAATGCAGTGCTTAAAAAAATACATTTTTTCATCTTCTAGATCTTTCCTATACATATGACTGAAGAAAAGTAAATCTGGCAGTTAAAATTTCTTTTTTTTTGAGTTCTCAGAAGTAACAAAATAGAAGTATGACATTGTTTAATTTGGCAGAATTAGCAGACTTCGTTCAACTGCTCATAAGTAATTGACTATTCTGTTGCTAATGTCTGTACTCTGTGTGGCAAGACCTTTTAATTTTCTATAGTTATATTAGGCAGCACCCTCCTTCTCATTAAAGTTTGGCTGTTAGAAAAACTCAAGCCTTTCTTTGCAGAGAAATTTTCACAGAGTAAACTCCATCTTTATTTTATGTATTAATTTCAATAACATATGAAACAGCAAATATTAACCAGCATTTCTATTAACCTGCGTTCACCTTCTCCATGTCATTTGACAATGACACACACATTTTTGACAACATATCTCATTGTTTTATAACTTCAGCTTCTGTAAATTTTCAAGAAAAATAAATTCACAAAAACAGCTATGAAGATATGAATGCATTCCTTAGATACCCATTCATTAGCCATATTTTTTTTTTCCTAATCATCTGGAAGAGAAATTAGTAGTCATGTTGTAAAAGACTTCCACCAAGAGACATTTTTATTCAGATTTTTTTTTCAGTTGAAGGCAGTAGACACCTGACACTTCTGGGAGCAAGGTTAAACTGATTGTATTGAATAATCCTATCTTTTTCTATGATTTCTGGTTTGAATAATCCTTTTTTTTTTTTTTTCTATGATTTTTTACTTTTTTTACAGTTACACACGTGCTGAATTTTTACTAAAATTGCAGATTTTTTGTTAACTTACAGATGATGCTTTAGGTGGCTTGTTGCAACATTAGGGAGACCTTGGCTTTCATGGTGTAGTCAGTGGGAAGCCTTCCTCATTTTTATAGACATCCAGCAGTACTCTCCTAAAATACATTATATCTGAAAGTCTTACGCACTGAAGAAATATAAAAGAAGGACAGCTGGTGCAAATATATCTCTTGTTGGTATAAGAAAGTTAGGCAATATTTATGGAATAAACGATCACTGTCTAGCAACAGTTCTGTAGGTAATTTTCAAGAAAATTACTTTAGAAGCATAAGATGACATTTTGGAGGGTGTTTACTAATTTGGGCTGAAAAATCTAATGTATCTTTCAAAATTTAGCCCAGGAATTCAGTCATTATCTTTAGAGGCCTGAGGAGGAAATGTGAACAGATGAAATGCACTATTGGATGTTCCCAAATTCCTGAGAGCTTGAAGAAATACAAATAATGTCACCTTTCTTTTCCCCATATTTACATTTTTTTTTAATAGAACATTCTCCTAGGCACTTCTCTTCAGAGGAATTCACTGACGTAATAAACCTTTCTCCTACTTAGAGATTTATGATAGAATCATAGAACCGTGGAATGGTTTGGATTGGAAAGGACCTTAAAGACCATGTAGTTCCAACCCCCATGCCATGGGCAGGGACACCTCCCACCAGACCAGGTTGCTCAAAGCCCCATCCAGCCTGGTCTTGAGCACTTCCAGGGATGAGGCATCCACAGCTTCTCTGTTCCAGTGCCTCACCACCCTGTGAGTAAAGACTTCCCTCCTTATATCAAATGTAAACCTACCCTCTTTTAATTTTAAACTGTTACTCCTTTCCTAGCAATCCACTCCCTGTCAGGAGTCTCCCCGCAGCTTTCCTGTAGGCCCCCTTTATGTCCTGGAAGGCTGCTGTAAGGTCTCTCTAGAGTCTTCTCTTCTCCAGTCTGAACAACACCAACTCCCTCATCCTGTCTTCACAGGAGACCTGCTCCAGCCCTTTGATCAGCTTTGCGGCCCTCCTCTGGACTTGTTTGAATAATACGTCTATGACCTTCTTGTAACTGAGGCCCCAAAGATGAATGCAGTGCTCCAGGTAGAGTTTCAGAAGAGCCTGTATTTGTGCTTGAGATTTGCCCCCGCCCAGACACAGGATGTTGCACTTGGCCTTGTTGAACTCTGGGATGTTCACACAAGCCCACCTGCCACCCTGGATGGCATCCCTTCCCTCCAGCATGTCGACCACACCACACAGCTTGGTGTCATCGGCAAACTTGCTGAGGACGCACTCAATCCCACAGTCTATGTCACTGACAAAGATGTTACACAGGACTGCTCCCAGGACTGACCCCTGAGGAACATCACTCATTACTGATCTCCACCTGGACATTGAGCTGTTGACCACAAGTCTTTGAGTGCAACCATCTGGCCAATTCCTTACCCGCCAAATACTAGTCCATCCATCAATTCCATGTCTCTCCAAAGACAAGAATATCATGAGGACAATGTCAAACAAATGCTTTGCACAAGGCCGGGTAGATGATGTCAGTTGCTCTTCCCCTGCCCACCAATGCTGGAACCCTGTCATAGAAGGCCACCAGTTTTGTCAGTCAAAGTCTGCCCTTAATGAAGCCATGGTGGCTGTCACCAATCACCTCCTTATTTTCCATGTGCCTTAGCAATGCTTCCGGGAGGATCTGCTCCATTATCTTGCTGGGCACAGAGGTGAGACTGACCAGCCTGTAGTTCCCCAGGTCCTCCCTTTTTCCCTTTTTTTTTATGATGGGGTTTATGCTTTCCCTTTTCCAGTCAGTGGAAACTTCACCAGACAGCCATGACTTCTCAGATATGGATAGTGGCTTAGCAACTACATCCACCAGTTCCCTCATAACCCGTGGATGCATCTCATCACGTTCCATGGACTTGTGCACCTTCAGGTTCCTTAGCTGGTCTTGAACCTGATCTTCTACACTGGGCAGTTCGTCATTTTCCCAGTCCCTGCCTCTGACTTTTGGGGCCCGGGCCATATAGCTGGAGCTCTTGCCAGTGAAGACCAAGGCAAAATAGTCCTTGAGTACCTCAGCCTTCTCCATAGCCTGGGTGACCGAGTCTCCCATTTCCTTCAGGAGAGGGCCCATGATTTCCCCAGTCTTCCTTTTATCAGCAATATAGAACTCTTTCTTATTGCCCTTGTTGTCCCTGGCCAAATTTAAGTCTAAACAGGCATTGGCTTTCCTAACCTGATCCCTGTATGCTTGGACAATGTCACTGTATCCCTCCCAGGCTCTCTGTCCTTGCTTCCATTGTCTGTAAGCCTTCTTCTTCTGCTTGAGCTTGGACCCGAGCTCCTTGTTCATCTATGAAGATCTCCTGGCATTTTTGACCAGCTTCTTCTTTGTTGGGACGCATCACTCCTGAGTTTGAAGGAGGTGATCCTTGAGTATTTAGCACCTTTCTGGGGCTCCTCTTCCCTCCAAGGGTTTGACTCACGGTACACTACCAAGAAGATCCTTGAAGAGGGCAAAGTGTGCTCTTCCAAATTCCAGGGTAGTGAGTTTGCTGTGCTGACTCCTTGCTGCTCTCTGAATGTAAAACTGCACCATTTCATGGTCACTGCAGCCAAGGCTGCCCTTGAGTTTCACATGCCCCACCAGCCCCTCCTTGTTGGTGAGAATGAGGACCAGCACAGCACCTCTCCTCATTGGCTCCTCTATCACATGGAGAAGGATGTTGTTATCAATGCACTCAAGGAGCCTCCTACTTTGCCTATGTCATGGTGTGCTGCCCCTCTAACAGATATTGGAGTGGTCAAAGTCCCCCATGAGGACCAGGGCTTGTGAACATAAGGCTTCTTCTATTTGTCTACAGAAGTCCTCATCTGCTTGGTCTTCCTGATCAGGTGGCCTGTAGCAGACTCCCACTACAATGTCACCTGTCCCTGTCCTGCCTTTACTCCTGACCCACAAGCTCTCTGTCAGTTCCTCACCCATCCCCAGGCAGAGTCCATGCACTCCAGCTGCTTACTGACTAGAGTGCGATGTCCCCTCCTCATCTCCGTTGCCTATCCTTCCTGAAGAGGCTGTGTCTTTCTATTCCAACACTCCAGTCGTGGGAGCCATCCCACCACACCTCCATAACTCCAGTGAGGTCATTGCCTTGCAGCTGTGCATACATCTCTTAACTCCTCTTGTTTATTCCCAGTGCTACATGCATTAGCATAGAGACACTTGAGTTGGACCCCTGATGGAGCTCACTTACAGGCTGCAGTGGCTGGAATTCCTTTGTGCTTCTCTTCAGGTGTTCTTCTGCTGACCCATGACCCTTCTCCAGGCTCTGGGCATCTATCGCTGACACTGGCATCAAGCTGTTAGGAGCAGGGTGGATGGAGGTTCCCCTCCCACAGCAACTCTATTTTAAAGCCCTCTTCACCTTGGCAAACCTACGACCAAAGATACTCTTCCCCTCTGTGATGGATGGACCCCAGCAGTCCCCAGCAGACCACGTTTCTCAAAGCGAGTCCCATGGCCTAATTAGCTGAACCCCTGTCCATGGCACGAGCCACGCAACTGTCTGTTGATTTGCCAGATTCAACTGGCCCTTTCAATTCCCTTCTTCAATTCAATTCCCTTCATTTGACTGGCAGGACTGATGAAAAAACTACTTGCATTCCTGACTCTTTGACCACTGCTCCCAGCGCTCTGTAATCCCTTTTCATACTCCTCAGACCCCTCCCGGCTGCATCGCTGATGCCCACGTGGAACAGCAGCAGTGGATAACAGTCCTTAGGCTGTATGACGCTTGGTAATCTCTCTGTAACATCACTGACGGAAGCCCTTGGTAAACAGACGACTTCCCTCAAGAGCGGGTTGGGTCAGCAGATGGGTGCCTCCGTACCTCTCAGAAGAGAGTCTCCCGCTACTATCACCCATCACCTTTTCTTGGTTGGACTAGTTGTTATGCAGGGAACAGACCGGGATGCCTCACTCATCTCCACCGTTCTGGCAATGAGTCTTTCCTTTTCTGTCAGCAGAGGAGTGAAGCGGTTCTGTAAGGGGCCTTTGAGGAAAGATTTTTCCTCATACTGGTCCTTGTTGTTGCCAGCTTCCACCCAACAATGTTCTTGCCCCTGCTCCCTTCTGTGAATGCCAATGAGGGAGTTTCGGGCTGTTTGGTCATGGGCTGTTGGTCCCCTCCTGTTTGTGCTAGGATCCAGCTGTTATCCTACAGTTATGGAACAGCTGCTAAGAACCTGTGTGAAATCTGAAGGCATATACAACACAGGTGTGGCTAGAATATGTCCATTTAATTAATCCTCTACTTGATGTATTTTAATGAAAAGAAATTGTGCAGGCAGAAGTAGTAAGATCATAAAATGGCTTGGGTCTGAAGGGACCTTAAAGACCATCCACTTCCACCACTTCTGCCATGGGCAGGGAATGCCATCCACTAGATCAAGTTGCCCAGGGCCCCATCCTGCCTGGTCCTGAACACCTCCATGGATGGGGAACCCACAACTTCTCTGGGCAACCTGTTCCAGTACATCACTACCATCTGAGTGAAAAATTTCCACCTTGACTCTAATCTAAATTGCTTTCTATTTTATCTGAGGAAATTGTTTTGGTAAAAGCCAAATAGTTCCAATGAAGTAACTAGATTTAATTGCAATTTCAAGCAAGAAAAAAAAAAAAAAAGCTGTTTTTTGAGGTTCTGCCTATAGAATTATAGAATTCTCAAAATAATTTTAACAACATTTCTTATTCAGTAGCTAGAGACAATATATAGCTACAGCCACTATTGCTCATCTAACAGTAAAACTAATGTTCACATTTGCAGGTATTGTTCACCAGGCCCTTATTTTTTCCCCTTTGCAAAATTTTATTTGGGTTATACATATCATAGTAAACCCATGGTAACTATACAAATGTTATTATGAAATCATGGCCCAACATGCTCTATTTCAAGCCTATCTTTGGTACTGTGGTTATGACAAGTTTATTGGGGTTATAAATACAAATAAACTATACCATATTTTTTTCTCAGTATCTCTATTATAAACCAAATTTTCTTCATGGAACAGTAGTTCTTGTAATGTCTTTGTAATGAATGTCATAGTTTTATTTTCTATCTAGTCATATTTTATGCCTTTTATCTGGAGGCTGGTAGTTCTTAAAGGAAGATGAGTAATAGGATAAACTATAAATAAATGTGAGGATTCTTCATCATGAATTTTGGATGCACAAAATTGAGTATTGTCTTAAGAGAAAACTTTATGAAAACGCATTAATACAAACAATCATAATTTTATTTATATTTCTGACTACATAGACACAAATTTATGTGTGCATTTTTAAAATTTATTAGTTTTTATACATAAATATACGTACACACATGCAGAAGTATATACCACCAACTGTAGAAAAAAAAAAAGGGGAATTTAGTTGTCATTTGTATGTACCTGCAAATTGTCATTTATACAATCAGACATTTTTGTTTCCAAAAATAATACTGTAGCATTAAAATAAAATAATAAATAAAAATGTCAGTTATGGGATCTTCTTATATTTCTCAGTCTCTATACCGTTGAAAAAGTATGTAAGTATCACAGAATCATAAAATCATTTAGGTTGGAAAAGAACTCTAAGATCAAGTCCAACCAATAATCTAACAATATCAAGTCTACCACTAAACCACATACCAAAGCACCACATCTACACATCTTTTGAATATCTCCAGTGACAGTGACTCAACCACATCCCTGGGCAACCTGTTCCAATGCCTCACAACCCTGTCAGTGAAGAATTTTTCCCAAATATTCAATATAAACCTCCTCTAGTGCAACTTGGGCAACTTCCTCCTCTTGTCCTATTACTTGTTGCTTTGGAGAAGAGACCCATCCCCACCCTGCTACAACCTCCTTTGAGGTAGTTATAGAGAGTGAAAAGGTCTCCCATAAGACTCCTTTTCTCTAGGCTAAAAAAAAAAAAAAAAAGAAGAAGAAAAAAAAAAATCGGTTCCCTCAGCTACTCCTCATTAGAATTGGGTTCTAAACCCTTCACCAGCTTCATAGCCCTCCTCTGGACAGGGTCTCGATGTCTTTCTTGCAGTCAGGGGCCTAAAACTGAAAATAGTACTCCAGGTGCAGCCTCACTAGAGCCAAGTACAAGAGGACAATCACTTCCCTATTCCAGTTAGCCACACATTTTTGATACAAGCCAGGATGCTGTTGGCCTTCTTAGCCATCTGAGCACACTGCTGGGTCACGTTCAGCCAGTTATTGACAAGTACCCCAAGGTCCCTTTCCAGAAGGTAGCTTTCCAGCCACTCTTCCCTCAGCCTCTAGCATTGCATGGGGTTGTTGTGCCCCAGGTTCAGATCTGCCACTGTGCCTTGTTGAACCTCATACACTTAGACTCGGCTGATTGATCCAACCTGTCCAGATCCCTGTGCAGAGCTCTCCTACCCTCAAGCAGATCAACACTCGCACCTAACTTGGTGTCGTCTGTGAACGTAGTGAGGGTGCACTCAATCCCCTCATCCAGATCATTGAAAAAGATATTGAAGAGAACTGGTCCCAGTTCTGAACCGTGGGGGACACTACTAGTGACTGACCTCCAACTGGATTTAATTCCATTCACCGCAACTCTTTGGGCCCTGCCATCCAGCCAGGTTTTTTAGTCCCCATGTAAGGCAAAAAGGAACAGATAAAAGTAGGAGAGTCTTTTTGATATGAATCATTGTTTGGAAAGAAACTAGAAACTGATAGTTTGTCCTAAAACCATACACTATGAATATCTGTTCTAGGCAGAACATCATGTGAACAGATGAATTTAAGAATCTAGGAAAGAAACTGCGAGCAGCATGGGACCTATACACACTTCGCCATTAATTTCCTTGCTTCTAAAGAGCATAATTTTGTTGCTTTGGCTTCCCATAAACAGTTTTTATACCAAATTTGAGAAAAGATTCAAGCCATATCACCACATTTTGCATGTTGAATTATTTTGGAAGAAATAATACACCTTCACTGGTATTTGATTGAAGACTTTATTCCCAAGAAGTTTTGATGTATATTTGACCATTTGAACTTCTGAAGATTAACTGATGAGTGCAGGAGGTCAGAATATGCTCACAGAAATGAGTAATCATTTAAAAATTACACTACCTGGACCCTGATATTTTAAACTTCTCAAAAGAATGAATATGGACTACAGTGTTTTTCTTCTCCTCGTGGGACCAGGAGTGCAATGGGCATACATGTTTTTTGATAATTCTATGATTTTGATCCTTGCTGAAGCACACAACTTCTCAAAAGTAAAAGAGAATAGAAGTAGTCCTTGTTACATTTATTTGGTTCCTAACAGGCTTGACCACACCTAGTTGACATGTGCCAATTAGGAAACATGAAATATCATAACAGTCTAAAAGCAGGTCTCAAGGATGGTATAGAAAATAATAAATGAATTATTTTCTCAATAACAATTCTAATAGCCTCCCATGTAAGCCATACAAGGTGATATATTTGATTTTGAAAGGTTAAATATAAAACACATCTTGGGTAGCTTCATGGCTGGAAATAAAACAGATTTCTTACAATGACAAACCTAGCTGGTTCACTGTCTTGCAACATTTTACACTACAGTGCAATTAACTTTGTTATAAGTTTCCATTTAGTAAGTGAAGACTTTGCCTTCATTATGTTTTCATTGCATTTCAAATAGGTGTTATGGAACCAAGATACAGTCTATTGTACAATCAAAGGTATTAATTTAACACCTGTTCTGTGCCATAATACTTGCTCTGTTTAATGGAATAAATGTCATAGCAGGAATTCCTTTAAAAATTTAAAGGAAAGAAATAAAAAGCATCATACTGCAAGATGCAGATTATATGAGACAACCACACTATGTATTCTGCTCTTTCCTTTCCTTTGTGTTTTTAAATTCTATTTAGATCTATTAGACAATGGTAGAGGGTAAGGGTTTGGCATAGAGAAGAGAAGGTTCTGGGAAGACCTTAGATTGTCCTTCCAATACTAAAGGGAGCTTATAAAAAAGATCATCATATCAAAAAATAATAGAATCATAGAATGGTTTGGGTTGGAAGAGACCTTAAAGATCACATAGTTCCAAGCCCCCTGCCATGAACAGGAATACCTCCCACTAGACAAGATTGTCCAGGGCCTCATCTAACCTGGTCTTTAACCCTTTCAGGGATGGAGCATCCACAGTTTCTCTGGCAAACCTGCTCCAGGTCTTCACCACCCTCTGCGTGAAGAATTTCTTCCTAACAACTAATCTAAATCACTGCTCTTTTAGTTTAAAACCCTTTCCTTTTGTCTTACAATTATCTGCCCAAGCAAAAATTTAATCTCCATTTTTTTGTAAGCTCCTTCTAAGTATTTAAAAGGTCTCCCTACAGCTTTCTCTTCTTCAGGTTGATCATCCCCACCTCTCTATATCATTCTTCTTAGAAGCGGTGTTCCAGCCTTCTGAGCATCTTTGTGGCCCACCTCTGGACCCTTTCTAACAGGTTCACATCCTTCTTGTGTTGGGGACCCCAAGCCTGGATGCAGTTCTCCAAGTGGGCCTCACAAGGGCAGAGCAGGGCAATCGCCTCCTTCAACCTGCTGACTACTCCTTTGTTGATGCAGCCCAGGACACAGTTGGCCTGCTGGGCTTCTGTCACACACTACCGGCTCATGTTGATCATTTTGTCCACCAGAACCCCCAAGTCCTTTCCTGCAGAGCTACTCTCAATGAGTTCTTTTCCCAGTCTGTCCTCATGTATGGGATTGCCCTGACCCCACTGCAGCACCTTGCACTTGGACTTGTTAAACCTCAGTAGGCTCTCCGGGCCCAATTCTGAAGCTTGTCCAGGTCCCTTTGGAGGGCGGCCCTGCCTTCTGTTTTATCAATTTTACCACTCAGCTTGGTGTCACCTGCAAAGTTGTTGAAATTGCTCTCAATCCCATTGTCTATGTTGATGGTAAAGATGTTAAACATCAACAGTCCCAAGACCAGTCCCCTGAGGAACACCACCGTCCTCCACCTGGACATAAAGCCATTAAACACAACTCTCTGGGTGTAGCCTTCAAGCCAATTCATTATCCACTGAATGGTCCACCATTCAAATCTATGTATCTCCAATTTGGAGATCAGGATGTCATGTGGGACTGTGTCAAAGGCCTTGCAGAAGTTCTGGTAGATGACATAATTTGGTCTTCCCTTGTCAACTGATGCAGTCACTCCATCATAGAAGGCCACCAGATTGGTCAGGTATGGTTGCCCTCAGTGAAGCTCTGCTGGCTGTCTTGGATCACCTCACTCTCCAAGGCTGAGTGTTAGTGGGCAGACAGGACAAGGGGAAACAGTTTTGAACTAAGAGGATAAGTTTAGATTAGATATAAGAAAGAAATTATTTACCATGAGGGCAGTGAGACACAGGAACTGGTTGCCCAGAGAAGTTGTGAATACCCCATCCTTGGAAGTGCTCAAGGCCAGGGTAGATGGGGCTTTGAGCAACCTGATCTGGAAGAAGTTTTCACTGCAGGAGGGTTGGAACTAGATGATCTTTAAGGTCCCTTCCAACACAAACTATTCTCTGATTCTATATTATTATGAATGAGGGATAATGATATATTTAAACACAGGTATGTAGCAAAAGATCTATCATCTCAGTGCTTTTACTTTGCTAAAGGCTATTGTACAATACTGCGTAGAAACAGAATATAACCTTGGAAAGTGTTTACATCCCAAACTTCTCTAACTTTTCACATATTTCTGCTTTTCAAGCCTAAAAAATGTTTAAGACAGCCAACGTAGTGGTCTTGACTAATAATTTTGTGGCTATTATTGGTGATAAAAGTAAAAGACCAAACACAAAAATGAACGCATTTTCTTTCCTCTCTATGACAGTCAAATTTGGCATCTGTAATCAACTAAGAGTTACAAACAGTTGAGTTATTAAAAATTAATGTCTATAATGGTAGTAAGAAAGGATGTTTCTACTTGTATTTGAATTATAAAAGTAATTTTTTAATTATTAAAATGTTCGTACTTTTAAGGACTTTAAACTTTTTAAGATCCCAAATATTTTTGCAGATTTAAGTGAGTAAGATGTCTACACTCCTTCACAATGTGGATCCTTCAGTTTTTGAGATTCATGAAACAGAATATTTCAATCTGCAACTGTCCTTCCATGTGAACTTCTCTTGTTTAGGATTCTGTTTTTATGTGCAGACGATTAGATAAATTTCTACTTAAAATGCTTGAAAACATTTTTATCATACATTTTCTCTAGTGTAAAAGTGTTATGCATATTTGTTAGGAATAGTCTCTGGAATTCATAGGCTCTGTGGAGCACACTTCAGTATTTACCTCAAAGCTCAGGCATATTTTTTTCTGGTAAATAAAAAGTTAAGTATACTTTTCAAGCTAAAGATCCATTGCAATCCAGAAGAACAAGAATCATTTTCTGTATAAAACCACAATCCATAAGAAAGTTTTCAGTGTTTGAAGGACAGTTACAAAAGAAATAGCTTATTACTAGCACCATGTGAGAATTGGTCTGATGATAATACAAAATACGTATGATTACAAGAGTTTATGGGAATTAACTGTCTGTACCACTGAAATTCAGTGAAGCGAGTTCCTAACTCAAATAAAGCTTTGAAAATGCTAGTATTAGATGTAGAACAATGAAAGTCTTTGTTTATGTGTGTGTGTGTGTGCGTGTCTATTTCTTGTCAAGAAACGTTGTGAAATTCTAAGGTAAGAAATTACTGTTCTGGTTTTTATCCATCTCAAAAGGGAAACAACAATATCTGATTAAATTGTTGGTATTCTGGTGATGGGAAATGTATTAAGATACATGCCTTAGAGAGAGAAGAGTTTGTATAAAAAGTTGATAATGATACACTGTAATATTATGGGAAAAAGATGTAATATAATTGGGAGCTAAATGAGAAGCTAAGCGTCACTGAATCTATCAGTGACAGGGAGAGGGTCAATTCACCCCAGATCCTAAAGTAATTGATAATTCATGCTGAAGTAATTGGTTACTGACATGTCTAGAATTGATCACAAGTCAGTAATGAGCCAGAAATTCAAGTCTTTATCTATTTCTGTGAAATAGAGTTGTCAGTTTTAGAGTATACATGAAATATAAGGTTTAGTATGTGAAGGAACTCTGAAGAAAGTTTGGAAGTTCTTTAATCAGTTTTGAATGAACCTCCTATCTCCTTCTGGGGCATTGATTCACATACTAGTCTGCTGTTTTCTGCAGCCTATACCGGTACTGAACACTGTTTTATATCCATTTAAGCTTTAAATGTGCTACCCAAAACCACTTTCTGTCTCTAGGACAGAGAGGGGTCTAGGGGTTGTGGTTGACACCAAGTTGAATATGAGCCAGCAGTGTGCCCTGGCAGCCAGGAGGGCCAACCGTATCCTGGGCATCAAGCACAGCATTGCTAGTCGGCCGAGGGAAGTGATTGTCCCACTCTACTCTGCACTGGTGTGGCCTCACCTCGAGTACTGTGAACAGTTCTGGTAACCACAGTACAAAAAGGATGTAAAACTGTTGGAGAGTGTCCAGAGGAGGGCCACGAATATGGTGAAGGGACTAGAGGGTAAGACATATGAGGAGAGGCTGAGGTCACTTGGCCTGTTCAGCCTGGAGAAGAGGAGGCTCAGGGGAGACCCCATCGCAGTCTACAGCTTCCTCATGAGGGAGAGTGGAGGGGCAGGTGTCGACCTATTCTCTTCAATCACAGGTGATAGAACCCGCTGGAACGGTGTCAAGCTGAGGCGGGTGAGGTTTAGGCTAGGCATCAGGAAGAGGTTCTTCACTGAGAGGGTGGTTGCACACTGGAACAGGCTCCCCAGTGAAGTAGTCACTGCACCAAGCCTGTCTGAGTTTAAGAAGCATTTGGACTGTGCACTTAGTCACATGGTCTAAACTTTTGGGTAGACCTGTGTGGTGCCAGAAGTTGGACTTGATGATCCTTATGGGTCCCTTCCAATTGGGGATATTCTATAATTCTATGATTCTTGAGTTCCACACATTACCTGGACCTGCACTACCTTTATTCCTAGACATCTGCAGTGTAATGGCAAGCACTCAGTATGTAATTAGTGATCCAGTGACACTGGAGTAGCTTTTACTACTCTTCCCTTTACTGGTATGATAATAAATCAGAAAGCTTAAGGCAAATCTGACTTACCTGCAGAATCCTAGAATCCTAGAATCATTATGATTGGAAAAGACCTCCAAGATTATCTGGTCCAACCATCCCCCTACCACCAATATTACCAACTAAACCATGTCCCTAAGCACTATGTCCAACATTTCCTTAAACACCCACAGGGACAGTGACTTCACCACCTCCCTGGGCAACCCATTCTAATGTCTGACTACTCTTTCTGAGAAGAAATTTCACCTAATTTCCAATCTAAACCTCCCCTGCCACAACTTGAGGTCATTCCCTCTAGTCCTAATGCTACCTACTTGTGAGAAGAGGCGTACCCATAGCACCCCACAACTTCTTTTCAGGAATCTTCCTTTCGGAAACACACCATCCCTAGTCCTGAAATTCTAACAAGTATACATATATAGTAACTGTTAGTGTCATATGCTGGGATCTGATAACTAGTATAATGCTTCCTATGTTCTGTGTCTGGAATCTAGAAAATGAGTAGGTTTCCTACTCTTTTCATATGGACTCTGAAAAAGTGGTTTAAAATAGCTAAAACCAGAAATTTTCAGAAGTACTGCAAAAACTGAATGTCAAAAACAAACAAACAAA
Organism: Anser cygnoides; assembly: GCF_040182565.1. Classification (NCBI taxonomy): domain Eukaryota; kingdom Metazoa; phylum Chordata; class Aves; order Anseriformes; family Anatidae; genus Anser; species Anser cygnoides. The sequence goes on along the minus strand of NC_089912.1, from coordinate 13,228,668 downwards.
CAAACAAACAAACAAAAACAGCATAGAAATAGGCAGCTAGCTGTAATGATAAAAGAATTTACACGTGATTTTACAAAGATTTTATACTCCAGCCCAGAGTGCTTTTTAGAATGTGGTTAAAAATGACTAAGCTTTCCACCTACTGATGTTACTCAAGAAAATCACCCTTTCAGAGTCACAGGCCATCGTTTGTGGGCAAAGCTTCTCTATTTTAATTACAATATCGCACAACTTGTTATGGCAGCTACCTTAAGGAAAAGTGACTTCCCTTAGAGAAGATATATGAATGCCAGGGATAAGATCTGATCCCAAAGAATTAAGTAGGTAAATAGCTGTGGGAGAGACTTTGTAGCCGAAAAATAAAAATGTAGGAGTTGGGTTATACATGAGGTGAAAGGCACTGATGGTATAACACAGAAGTTAACATTAATAAGCACTTCCAAATAAGACAAAGATCAACAACAAAAAATAGATAGGTTAGATTAAAAGATCCTACAAGCCTGGTTCTGCATGATAGTTAAATACTTTCAATCCACGTATTGTCTTCTATTCCTTTATTTCCAGTCTTTTTTTTTTTTTTGAGAATGATCCACAATTACAGAAAATTGACTTTATCTGTAAAGCAAAACGTGAACACTGTCTCAGTGACAATGAAAATACTTTGTTAAACAGATCAAAATACCAGTAACATTTTCTTTGTATTTCATTTTTTTTTAGTAAGCACATAATAATTAAGCACTTGTCTTTTTATATATTATTACTTAGAATAATTATTGAATTAAAGATATTACTCTGTTGCCTTGAAACTTTTAGAATTACATCATATTCTTTGACTGAAACAAACAAACTCATTGGGATACCAACATGATAAGGTATTACTGAAATATCTGAGTTTGACTTCTGGTAATTGAACAAGTGAAATATCCTGCAAAGTGTTCTGTCTAGAACTGCATTAGTTAAAAACAAGTGGGAAAAAAAAAATAATAGTAAAAAAAAAAAATCTTTTGGATATTTACCCTACCTGGACAGTACTTTGGTCCAAACAAAAAAGATGAGCAAACATCATGTGTCTGCTCAGTTCAAGGTGGCTAGATGTACAAGCTGGGACTTGGGAGTAAATTAAGAAGGTCATGAATTGTTGGTGATGTAAGCTATCAGAAATTGCTGCTAGTACCCTTCTGCTTTACCTAAGTCACAGTTTATCCGGATCTCTCCCTGTCTACTGTTCAGAACCATGCAGATAATTCTCCAGAAGACAGAAGTTTCCTGTCCAGTTTGCTTCTGTTCTTTAGCCTTTAGCAATGCTTGCTAAAGGTCACTTTCTTTGCAAAAATCCCAGTAAAGAAAATAATGGGAAAGAAAAGCCAAATGAAAATATGAGGGGAAACTCCTTTCAATGGCAGCAAACAAGAGTAACTTGGCCTTCTATCAGTATCACTGTTTTTCAGAAATAGGCCACAAGGCCATGAATTTCTGGGTAGGTGGGGAGCATTTTTCTTCCTACAGGTAAAACCCGGACTACTGTACAGCAGCAGCCAACCTTGGCTGTACTAGATACTTTCCTGTGACTCTTTGGGTAGCATGTGCTTGAACAGCAGAAACTTTAGTGTTTTAAACTAAAGTTAAAACTAAAAATATGTAGGACAGCTCCCAAGCTGTGATGTGAGTTGAGAGTATTTATACAGTAAGTTATGATCTTTACAATATAGTCATGAAAGATGTCATGGGCCAAGGTGCTGATATAGTTATTTATCCTTCATGAATATATGGTTGATAATTGTTCTAGTTCACTTCCCTGGCTCTTGTTATTTCTGTTGCTCTTGTAGTTGTCTAGATCAGCCAGCAACAAAGGACAGAGAAATCATTTCCTAGGATTGCCATAGTTTTAACTCTTACACAAAGGTTCAGTTTAAAAAGTTTGAGGATATGTCTATAATTAAACAGTGTATTGGGTTAAATTAGTACGTTGTTGACTGTGAGAGGCTATGGTGAGACATCCAAATTAGATTTATTAAATATGCCTCTATATTCATTTGGAGGAAAGTATTCATAATTCTAAATGAAACCTATGGCTTAAAAATACCACACAATATTAGTAGACATTGATTAAGCTTTTAATTTCCCTGCCCGCTTCTTCTGTTGTGTGATACTGTATCTTAACAGCAAATTAATTTTAAATTAATATTTCAATTTTGATTTAATATTTATCAACATTGCACTTAAAAATAAAGATGCAGTTATTATTTGCAAAATGTGGAAAATACAGCAATTTTATCATCAAAGAGAAAAGAAGGGAAAAGGCATAGAAATATTCAAATTGTCTCCTCTATAACCATTTTTTTCTTTTCTGAAGATTTTTTTTCCCTGTGTACCACAAATATAGTTTTTTTCATCTCAAAAAATAAGATTTTTTTTCATTACTATTCGCCTATATTAACAAACTACCATACTAAAAGTCTGCAACACCGTATTTTTTATCACATGCTGTAAACCATGTTAATCATGTAAAACCATTATTTGCTATCATTTGTATTACAAGTTTCTATATCCTACATGCTAAAGCAATGGCAATTTAACAGTAAATCATAGAATCACATCTCGGGTTGGAAGGGCCTCTAAGACAGTCCAGTTCCAACCCCCCTGCCATGGGCAGGGATTCTACCCACTAGATTAGGTTTCCCAAAGCCCCATCCAGACCGGTCTTGAACACCTCCAGAGATGGGGCATCCACAGCTTCTCTGGGCAACCTGTTCCAGTGCCTCACTACCCTCTATATATATCTTTCATATAGCTTTAAACTTTTCAGAATTATGTCTGGAGAGCTCTTCCTAAGGGGAGAGCTATACGGAGGTACCAGCCGGACACGTAATTGGGCTGAATCCAGGAAAATGGAGAGTTTTGGCCCACATGCTACTTCTGAGATGCATCTCCACTGTCATTGAGTTGTTGGGCCTAGTGATGCAAATCAGTCTGATCTGGATAAAGAAAGAAAGAAAGAAAAGCGTATGAATGAGTCCTATGTGTCAAACTGCTATGTTGTGAAAATTTGATTCCTAGGTTTGAACAATAGCACTGAGGAAAAAACCAGATCATTGCAGGAGCAGATGGCAGTGTTTGCAGCTTCGGGATAGACTTTAGGCACATATTCACCATCTGCCTGCACAGTGTTTTCTCAAACTTTGCTAAACACTAAGTTTATTGCTACTAAAGCTTATGAGCATTAAGAGACAAGTTACTGAATCTCACATTCAATCAAACATTTTTTTAGCCGTGCATTTTTAGCCAGATAAATAGTTTGTGAGGGCTGTGATGAGCAGTTCCTCCCCGTTCCCCATAGCTAGTCCTTTAAATAGATCCTTACTTTTTGTTTAACTTGTTCCGTCAGAGGAGGGGAAGAGTATCTTTGGTCGTAGGTTTGCCAAGGTGAAGAGGGCTTTAAAATAGAGTTGCTGTGGGAGGGGAACCTCCATCCACCCTGCTCCTAACAGCTTGATGCCAGTGTCAGCGATAGATGCCCAGAGCCTGGAGAAGGGTCATGGCCCTGGGCAACTTGATCTAGTGGATGGCATTCCCTGCCCATGGCAGAAGTGGTGGAAGTGGATGGTCTTTAAGGTCCCTTCAGACCCAAGCCATTTTATGATCTTACTACTTCTGCCTGCACAATTTCTTTTCATTAAAATACATCAAGTAGAGGATTAATTAAATGGACATATTCTAGCCACACCTGTGTTGTATATGCCTTCAGATTTCACACAGGTTCTTAGCAGCTGTTCCATAACTGTAGGATAACAGCTGGATCCTAGCACAAACAGGAGGGGACCAACAGCCCATGACCAAACAGCCCGAAACTCCCTCATTGGCATTCACAGAAGGGAGCAGGGGCAAGAACATTGTTGGGTGGAAGCTGGCAACAACAAGGACCAGTATGAGGAAAAATCTTTCCTCAAAGGCCCCTTACAGAACCGCTTCACTCCTCTGCTGACAGAAAAGGAAAGACTCATTGCCAGAACGGTGGAGATGAGTGAGGCATCCCGGTCTGTTCCCTGCATAACAACTAGTCCAACCAAGAAAAGGTGATGGGTGATAGTAGCGGGAGACTCTCTTCTGAGAGGTACGGAGGCACCCATCTGCTGACCCAACCCGCTCTTGAGGGAAGTCGTCTGTTTACCAAGGGCTTCCGTCAGTGATGTTACAGAGAGATTACCAAGCGTCATACAGCCTAAGGACTGTTATCCACTGCTGCTGTTCCACGTGGGCATCAGCGATGCAGCCGGGAGGGGTCTGAGGAGTATGAAAAGGGATTACAGAGCGCTGGGAGCAGTGGTCAAAGAGTCAGGAATGCAAGTAGTTTTTTCATCAGTCCTGCCAGTCAAATGAAGGGAATTGAATTGAAGAAGGGAATTGAAAGGGCCAGTTGAATCTGGCAAATCAACAGACAGTTGCGTGGCTCGTGCCATGGACAGGGGTTCAGCTAATTAGGCCATGGGACTCGCTTTGAGAAACGTGGTCTGCTGGGGACTGCTGGGGTCCATCCATCACAGAGGGGAAGAGTATCTTTGGTCGTAGGTTTGCCAAGGTGAAGAGGGCTTTAAAATAGAGTTGCTGTGGGAGGGGAACCTCCATCCACCCTGCTCCTAACAGCTTGATGCCAGTGTCAGCGATAGATGCCCAGAGCCTGGAGAAGGGTCATGGGTCAGCAGAAGAACACCTGAAGAGAAGCACAAAGGAATTCCAGCCACTGCAGCCTGTAAGTGAGCTCCATCAGGGGTCCAACTCAAGTGTCTCTATGCTAATGCATGTAGCACTGGGAATAAACAAGAGGAGTTAAGAGATGTATGCACAGCTGCAAGGCAATGACCTCACTGGAGTTATGGAGGTGTGGTGGGATGGCTCCCACGACTGGAGTGTTGGAATAGAAAGACACAGCCTCTTCAGGAAGGATAGGCAACGGAGATGAGGAGGGGACATCGCACTCTAGTCAGTAAGCAGCTGGAGTGCATGGACTCTGCCTGGGGATGGGTGAGGAACTGACAGAGAGCTTGTGGGTCAGGAGTAAAGGCAGGACAGGGACAGGTGACATTGTAGTGGGAGTCTGCTACAGGCCACCTGATCAGGAAGACCAAGCAGATGAGGACTTCTGTAGACAAATAGAAGAAGCCTTATGTTCACAAGCCCTGGTCCTCATGGGGGACTTTGACCACTCCAATATCTGTTAGAGGGGCAGCACACCATGACATAGGCAAAGTAGGAGGCTCCTTGAGTGCATTGATAACAACATCCTTCTCCATGTGATAGAGGAGCCAATGAGGAGAGGTGCTGTGCTGGTCCTCATTCTCACCAACAAGGAGGGGCTGGTGGGGCATGTGAAACTCAAGGGCAGCCTTAGCTGCAGTGACCATGAAATGGTGCAGTTTTACATTCAGAGAGCAGCAAGGAGTCAGCACAGCAAACTCACTACCCTGGAATTTGGAAGAGCACACTTTGCCCTCTTCAAGGATCTTCTTGGTAGTGTACCGTGAGTCAAACCCTTGGAGGGAAGAGGAGCCCCAGAAAGGTGCTAAATACTCAAGGATCACCTCCTTCAAACTCAGGAGTGATGCGTCCCAACAAAGAAGAAGCTGGTCAAAAATGCCAGGAGATCTTCATAGATGAACAAGGAGCTCGGGTCCAAGCTCAAGCAGAAGAAGAAGGCTTACAGACAATGGAAGCAAGGACAGAGAGCCTGGGAGGGATACAGTGACATTGTCCAAGCATACAGGGATCAGGTTAGGAAAGCCAATGCCTGTTTAGACTTAAATTTGGCCAGGGACAACAAGGGCAATAAGAAAGAGTTCTATATTGCTGATAAAAGGAAGACTGGGGAAATCATGGGCCCTCTCCTGAAGGAAATGGGAGACCCGGTCACCCAGGCTATGGAGAAGGCTGAGGTACTCAAGGACTATTTTGCCTTGGTCTTCACTGGCAAGAGCTCCAGCTATATGGCCCGGGCCCCAAAAGTCAGAGGCAGGGACTGGGAAAATGACGAACTGCCCAGTGTAGAAGATCAGGTTCAAGACCAGCTAAGGAACCTGAAGGTGCACAAGTCCATGGAACGTGATGAGATGCATCCACGGGTTATGAGGGAACTGGTGGATGTAGTTGCTAAGCCACTATCCATATCTGAGAAGTCATGGCTGTCTGGTGAAGTTTCCACTGACTGGAAAAGGGAAAGCATAAACCCCATCATAAAAAAAAGGGAAAAAGGGAGGACCTGGGGAACTACAGGCTGGTCAGTCTCACCTCTGTGCCCAGCAAGATAATGGAGCAGATCCTCCCGGAAGCATTGCTAAGGCACATGGAAAATAAGGAGGTGATTGGTGACAGCCACCATGGCTTCATTAAGGGCAGACTTTGACTGACAAAACTGGTGGCCTTCTATGACAGGGTTCCAGCATTGGTGGGCAGGGGAAGAGCAACTGACATCATCTACCCGGCCTTGTGCAAAGCATTTGTTTGACATTGTCCTCATGATATTCTTGTCTTTGGAGAGACATGGAATTGATGGATGGACTAGTATTTGGCGGGTAAGGAATTGGCCAGATGGTTGCACTCAAAGACTTGTGGTCAACAGCTCAATGTCCAGGTGGAGATCAGTAATGAGTGATGTTCCTCAGGGGTCAGTCCTGGGAGCAGTCCTGTGTAACATCTTTGTCAGTGACATAGACTGTGGGATTGAGTGTGTCCTCAGCAAGTTTGCCGATGACACCAAGCTGTGTGGTGTGGTCGACATGCTGGAGGGAAGGGATGCCATCCAGGGTGGCAGGTGGGCTTGTGTGAACATCCCAGAGTTCAACAAGGCCAAGTGCAACATCCTGTGTCTGGGCGGGGGCAAATCTCAAGCACAAATACAGGCTCTTCTGAAACTCTACCTGGAGCACTGCATTCATCTTTGGGGCCTCAGTTACAAGAAGGTCATAGACGTATTATTCAAACAAGTCCAGAGGAGGGCCGCAAAGCTGATCAAAGGGCTGGAGCAGGTCTCCTGTGAAGACAGGATGAGGGAGTTGGTGTTGTTCAGACTGGAGAAGAGAAGGCTCTAGAGAGACCTTACAGCAGCCTTCTAGGACATAAAGGGGGCCTACAGGAAAGCTGCGGGGAGACTCCTGACAGGGAGTGGATTGCTAGGAAAGGAGTAACAGTTTAAAATTAAAAGAGGGTAGGTTTACATTTGATATAAGGAGGGAAGTCTTTACTCACAGGGTGGTGAGGCACTGGAACAGAGAAGCTGTGGATGCCTCATCCCTGGAAGTGCTCAAGACCAGGCTGGATGGGGCTTTGAGCAACCTGGTCTGGTGGGAGGTGTCCCTGCCCATGGCATGGGGGTTGGAACTACATGGTCTTTAAGGTCCTTTCCAATCCAAACCATTCCACGGTTCTATGATTCTATGAAATACAGAGCTTGATTAACCCATATCATACTAAAGGCAAGACACTAAGTATGGACTTGTATTATCACACACTATGATTGATTTTTTAAAACATAGAATGAATTAGTCTTGTGACTACAAAAAAAAAAAATAAAAAATGGACATGTCTTCCTTTTGCTGGTCAGGGGGAAAAACTTGACAATTATGAACAACGGAATAGTGTTTGAGCTTTAATATTTCATGGGGATTCAGACAGCTATGCATCTGTGGATACAAAGAAAGTGCCGAAACTAAAAAACAAAATATTATTTCCTTGATAATTATGTCTTAATCCTAACAGTTTTGTAGATTTTCTACTTTAATGTATTAAAACAGAAATATTGAACATCAGCTATTTATCCGAATATGTTTAATGAGTGGTTTTAGTAGGAGAATAAATAATTTCTAATTTATAAAAAAGATGAATTGATCTGTCAGGGATTTTTATTTAGTTTAGTTTTGAAGACATACTACAGAAAGTACATCATACTACAGAAAGTACATCATTGTTTTAAAAAATTGCTGGTGTTCAGTTTTCATGAAGTTACACCTCCAAAATACAGTGAATTACATCTGTAAGTATATCATAGGAGTAAATGTAAACAATGAAATCTTACTACTAAGAGGCTGATGACAAAAGATACCTAGTCAATCTATACTGGCAAATAATGTGAGCTATTACTCTAAGTTCTAGTTACTGAATATTGTACTTGAAGTAGATATTTAATTAAGCTGAATGCCATTTGATTAGTTAATTGCTGGTACACTCCTGCTTGATCAGAATATAAGACCTTTGTTGTTGGTTTTTTTGTTGTGTTTATGCAATATTGGTGTCAATAGACATAATGAGGTAAACATCTCAGTGTTACATACTCTGTCGGTAGTTAAAATAGCTAATACTGACTTATTTTTATTAGCATATTTTATACATTTACTTTTTATTTCTTCTTAATTTTGCCTATATGCTGTTGTTGCCCCATAATGCTTAGCAATACACTAATGCAGAATAAAGCACTGCAGCTTTGCCATAGAATTTAGTGTATATAAAAATGAGAGACAGCACCCAGGAAATGGACATAATATGTAACCAGAACACTTTAATGTCAGGAGGGAAAAAAAAAAAAAAAAAGCTAAAAAAAAAGCTATTTTCCATAGATATCTGGCATCACCGTTTCATATCTAAAATCTAAATATTTTGGACAAACAAACAAACAAAAAATTAGCTTTGCTTTAGAGAAACACCCTGAATTCTGACACTCTTGCACAAGTACAGTAAAACAGAATCTGGGAGACAGCATGCTGCATGTGCACAGGATGCAGCTGTAGGAATAAGAGGAATGTGCATGAGCCAAAAAGGCCATGACTTTCCTATGAATGCCTGAGGTGAGCTTGCACTGGGTCTCTATTTTCCCTTAAATGTTGCTTCCACTTATGCCACCACAAGACAGACACGTGAAATAAAGATAAAAGCTCTGGGGAGAAGTATCCCCCAGATATTAGCATGAAGGCCTTTGTGAAGATAAAATGGAACATCAGTGATTTAACATGCTTCTCAGGCTTTCAGGCTGCAGTGGGTTTTCTTCCCTGAGGCAAGGACAACTTATGTAGCCATTATATCGGTGTTATTCATGTTTTTTATTTATTTATTTATTTATTTTATTTTTTATGGGAATCGCTGATTTATTCTAAGCTTTTGTAAAGAAAAAGAGACAATTTAATATTTTTGTGTGTCTGGTTTAACTACAGGAGGGTGGATTAGTTGTGAACATCTTTCAAAAGCAGCAGAGCTCTCGAATTTTGAAGTAAACGTTTTTATGGTTTTTATATTGTAAAATTGCTGTGCATGGGTATTGCAAAAGAAATCAGTGTAAAATACTGCCCATCACAATGCCCTCTGTGCTAGTTATGTGAAAGGAGTTCATTTCAGACTTGCTGCTGTGATTTGCACAACAAGCAGAATAACTTTTTACTTTCTAAGAAACTATTTTTATCTCTGTGAACAAAGTCCTTTGACTTTTGATGGGCAATAACAGTGCACACCCACAGAGAAAATAAACTTTCTATCTGTGGCTGAGAAAAGTAAGAAAAGGAATTTGAGACTCATTAAAATCACTAACTACCTCTACTACATTCAGGACAAAATTAAAGTCTTGCATTTTTGCTAGTCAATCCTAATTTCTCTTTCAGGAGAATGCAGCTAGTAGTCTGCTACACCTGTGCTTGGTGTTAATAAAGAAAGAAAGTATTTCTTCCTTCCTCTGTGAGACCTGGGTATTTGACTGAAAAATGTCATCTTGTAACTTGGAAAGATGCATGCTCTGTGAATACTGCACTACAAAGGCCTGGAAAGGAAAGGCCCGGAAAGGCCTGGAAAGACCTGGAAAGGCAAGGCAAAACAAGGCAAGGCAAGGCAAGGAAAAAGGCAAGGCAAGGCAAGGAAAAAGAAAAGGATAAATGAAAGGAAAAATGAAAGGAAAAAGGAAAGTCTTCCCATCCATGTTTGCATACTGTTTTTGAAAGATGACTGTGAAACATTCAGTGGCTGCTTGTAAGAGAATAAACACCTTAGAAACACTGGGTTTGTAGTGAAGTCATTATGAAAGTTTGAAGAGTGTTTTGTTCTAATGTACCCCCTAACAGCTGTATAAAACTCTGAATACCCGAGAGAGACATTGTTAATATAACTTTAATACCTATAGGCAAAATTATTTTTTTCTTAGTGTAAATTTCATTTATTTAGAATTTTCAACATGGATCCCGCTAGGAAATGCAGGTGGCTCAAAATACCAAATCACAGAACAATTTAGGTTGGATGGAACCTCTTGTAATCACAGTATCACAGTATCACGGATTTCTAGGTTGGAAGAGACCTCAAGATCATCGAGTCCAACCTCCGACCTAACACTAAGTACTCCACTAAACCATATCGCTAAGCTCTACATCTAAACGTCTTTTAAAGACCTCCAGGGATGGTGACTCCACCACCTCCCTGGGCAGCCCGTTCCAATGCTTAATAACCCTTTCGGTAAAGAAGTACTTCCTAACATCCAACCTAAAACTCCCCTGTTGCAACTTTTGCCCATTCCCCCTCGTCCTGTCACCAGGCACGTAGGAGAACAGACCAACCCCCACCTCTTTACAGCCTCCTTTAAGGTAACTGTAGAGAGCGATAAGGTCGCCCCTGAGCCTCCTCTTCTCCAGGCTGAACAACCCCAGCTCCCTCAGCTGCTCCTTGTAAGACTTGTTCTCCAGACCCCTCACCAGCTTGGTCGCCCTTCTCTGGACTCGCTCGAGCACGTCCATGTCCTTCCTGTAGCGAGGGGCCCAAAACTGAACACAGTACTCAAGGTGCGGCCTCACCAGAGCCGAGTACAGGGGCACAATCACTTCCCTAGACCTGCTGGCCACACTGCTTCTTATACAGGCCAGGATGCTGTTGGCCTTCTTGGCCACCTGGGCACACTGCTGGCTCATGTTCAGCCGACTATCAACCAATACTCCCAGGTCCTTCTCGGCCAGGCAGCTTTCCAGCCACTCATCTCCCAGCCTGTAGCTCTGCTTGGGGTTGTTGCGCCCCAGGTGCAACCCGGCACTTGGCCTTGTTGAACTTCATGCAGTTGACCTCAGCCCATCGCTCCAGCCTATCCAGATCCTCCTGCAGAGCCTTCCTGCCCTCGAGCAGATCGACACACGCACTTAGCTTGGTGTCATCTGCAAACTTACTGAGGGTGCACTGGACGCCCTCATCCAGATCATCGATAAAGATATTAAAGAGGACCGGCCCCAGTACCGAGCCCTGGGGGACTCCACTAGTAACTGGCCTCCAACTGGATTTGGCTCCATTCACCACAACTCTCTGGGCCCGGCTATCCAGCCAGTTTCTAACCCAGCGAAGCGTACGCCAGTCCAAGCCCCGAGCAGCCAGTTTCTTGAGGAGAATGTTGTGGGGAACTGTGTCAAAAGCCTTACTGAGGTCAAGGTAAACCACATCCACAGCCTTTCCCTCATCCACCAAGCGCGTCACTTGGTCATAGAAGGAGATCAGGTTCGTCAAGCAGGACCTGCCTTTCATAAACCCATGCTGACTGGGCCTGATCGCCTGCTTGCCCTGTAAGTGCCGCGTGATGACCCTCAAGATAATCTGCTCCATGAGCTTTCCTGGCACTGAGGTCAAACTGACAGGCCTATAGTTCCCCGGGTCTGCCCTGCGGCCCTTCTTATAGATGGGCGTCACATTGGCTAGCCGCCAGTCAACTGGGACCTCCCCCGATAGCCAGGACTGCTGATAAATGATGGAAAGCGGCTCGGCCAGCTCCTCCGCCAGTTCTTTCAGTACCCTCGGGTGCATCCCATCCGGCCCCATCGACTTGCGCACATCCAAGCTCCGTAGCAGGTCGCCAACCATTTCCTCATGGATAGCGAGGGCCACATCCTGTTCCCCATCCCCTTCCACCAGCTCAAGGCACTGGGTATCCAGAGAACAACCGGTATTGCCGCTAAAGACTGAGGCAAAGGCGGCATTAAGCACCTCAGCCTTTTCCTCATCCTTAGTAACTAGGTTTCCCCTCGCATCCAGTAAAGGATGGAGATTCTCCTTAGTCCTCCGTTTCGCGTTGATATATTTGTAAAAGGATTTTTTGTTGTCTTTAACGGCAGTAGCCAGGTTGAGCTCAAGATGAGCTTTGGCCTTTCTAATTTTCTCCCTGTACAGCCTCGCTACATCCTTGTAGTCCTCCTCAGTGGCCCACCCTTTTTTCCAAAGGTTATAAACCCTCTTTTTTCTTCTAAACACAAGCCGCAACTCTCTGTTGAGCCAGGCCAGTCTTCTTCCACGCCGGCTCGTCTTTGGGCACGTGGGGACGGACCGCTCCTGTGCAATCACGATTTCCTTCTTGAGGAGCGCCCAGCCTTCCTGGACTCCTCTGCCCTTCAGAACCGCCTCCCAAGGGACTCGGCCAACCAGCGTCCTGAACAGCTCAAAGTCAGCCCTCCGGAAGTCCAATACAGCAGTTTTACTGGTCCCCTTCCTGGCCTCGCCAAGAATAGAGAACTCTACCATTTCGTGGTCACTCTGCCCAAGACAGTTTCCGACCACCATATCTCCCACCAGTCCTTCTCTGTTTGTGAAGAGAAGGTCTAGCGGGGCACCACCCCTGGTAGGTTCATCTATTCCTACCACACTGCTCAAGAAAAGTCAGCTAAAGCAGGTTGGCCAGGGCTGTTTCTAGCTGGGGTTTGAATATCTTCAGTGGTGGTGACTTCACAACCTCTCTGGGCTACCTACTCTGGTTGGACCACCCTCACTGCCCACTTAACGAACTAGTACTTTCTTAGCTTCTCTGTGAGGATCTCACTGGAGAGACAGTGTCAAAGGCTATACTAAAGTTGAGGTAAACAACACTCACTGTCTTTCTCATCATCACAAAGATGACTCCTGACCTACTCCAAGGCAGAGCTCTGTGTATCCCTGACGCTTTTTCACAGAGAGGCTCACCCCTGCTTCATGCCTTGCCAGCTCCTCTGTTCTAAAATACCCATGTTCTCCTATCACAATGCTCCAGGCATTTTCTCTTTTTGCAGTGGGTAGTTCCAAGAAAGTTACATTTGAATTTTGCTTGAAAATACCATGCCTGACTTACAAGTTGATATATTTGGATGTTTCCATTATGTTCTGAATATAACCTCAGACAAAGTCTCAGAACTTGATTTGAGGAAAATATCTTAGGATAAAGTTCAGGCTGGCATTCCTGATATTGAAATCTCTGAATGACTTCGACATGATGGATCTTTGAGCAATCTGGTTTAGTGGAAGGTATTCCTGCCCATAGTGGTGGGGTAGAATTAGTTGATCTTTAAGGTCCCTTCCAAACCATACCATTTTATTAAGTATATGTGGCGAGGATTTGGTAGCAGGGAGGCTGCAGAGGTGGCATTTGTGAGGAGTCCAAAAGCTGCCCCATGTCAGAAAAGAACCAGTTCCAGACAAATCAAAAACGGCCCGGCCCCTGGTCAGAGGTGGGTCAGTGACCAATGCTGGTTGCTCCTCTGTGAGAGCATGTTTAGGAAAGGAAAAAAAAAAAAACAGCAGCTGGGAGAGAGCAGTGAGAGCCAGCCCTGCAGCCCCCAAGGGCAGTGCAGCAGGAGGGCAGGAGGTGTTCCAGGCACACATCAGCAGTTCCCCTGTGGCCTGTGGAGAGGCCCCTGGTGGAGCAGGCTGTCCCCCTGCAGCCCATGGGTCCCACACGGAGCAGATCTCCACACTGCAGCCCGTGGAGGAGCCCCCGGTGGAGCAGGTGGATGTGGCCTGGAGGAGGCTGCGGCCCATGGAGAGCCCCTCAGGAGCAGGCCCCAGGCCGGAGCTGCAGCCCGTGGAGAGGAGCCCACGCAGGAGCAGGCAGTCTGGGGGGAGCTGCTGCCTGTGGGGGACCCATGCTGGAGCAGTTTGGTCCTGGGGGATGGATGGACTCTGTGGTATGGAGCCGTGTGGGAGCAGTTCCCGAAGAGCATCCAGGATCAGTTTAGGAAGGACAGCATACCATGGGAGGGACCCCACGTGGAACAGGGGCAGGGAGTGACCGTGAAGAAGCGGCAGAGTTGAAGCATCAGGGACTGACTGCAGCCCCTATTCCCTGTTCCCCTGTGCCTCTTGGTGGGGAGGACGTAGAAGAGCATAGATAGGGGGAAGGTGTTTGTAGTTTGCGTTTAGTTCGCACTGCTCTAGTCTGCTAGTGATAGGCAATAAATGACATTAATCTCCCTATGCTGCTATGCTGAATTGGTTTTGCCCATGAAGATGATTGTTGAGTGATCTCCCTGTCCTTATCACAACTTTTGAGCCCATCCCATTGTATTTTCCCTTCCTTTTCCTCTGGGGGGGGGGGGGGAAGTGAGAGAGTGGCTGTAGTGTTCAGGTGCCCAGCTGGGTAAAACCACCACAACCATTCTATGATTCTATGATTCAGTGAAGTGTAGAAGTTATATCATTTCATGAATCCTTTTATCTTAACTCAAACATTTTGAATATAAAATGTTGAGAAATGTTTTTTATTAAAAAAAAAAATGTGGCAAAAATAAATTTTTTGGAGCTTTAGACCAAATCTGTCATGTTCTTAAAGGCTGAGCATCCTTTATGAAAAGTTCAGCAAGTTAAGCACAGTTAATCTCTCCTAATAATGTGTATAAGATATGAGATATGAGCAATTGTTTAGATTTTGTATTTATCTTTACACAGAAATTGTGGGTAAATATATTTCCCTTCTGCAACTTTCTGAAAGCTGCTCTGTGAGTGAATTTGATAGGCTTAGCTAGTGAATACATAAGTTAGGATGATTTGAAAAATTGCTTCTGCAGAACAATAGGCAATTTCACTACCTCATTTCGAGAATAGTCAGCAGCTTCTGTCCATTATGTAAAACAATCAGAAACTCAGCTTCTTTACCAAATAGGCTATAAAATAACTTATTTAGCAAATGAAATCTAATTTCATTTGCTCACTTTGCAAAATAAGGTACCATGTGTTGTTTAAAGATGTGTTTAAAATAGTCTAGTAGAGATAATATAAATCTCAGAAAATTTCCTAAAGGAAACATGCGGCCATTTCTACTAAATCACCATAAACTATTCATTCTTATATAACATAATGTTTGTGATTTATTTCTTTCTTCTCTTCCTTATAATAAACTTCAGTATGCACTGACAATCAATTTCCCCAGATATTTTAATTTCTATGGTCTATCTGTGTGCATTATTTCAGGCATTATATAGGTATTTGCATATCAGTTTTACTACTTTTTTGCTACTGAATGCAGAGATGTAGAAATGTGGCATACATTTTCCTTCTTGCACTCTTTAATCAAATTCTTATCTCTGTATGTATTTTTATTCATCAGCAAGGCAGGGTGACATTCTAGACAGTCCTAAGTGATGACAAGGACAAGACAGATGTGTATAGCTATACCAGTGACAAAGCATGGACTGGTGGACAGGGTAGAGCTGTAAACAAAGGCATATCTAGGTGAAAATTTAAACATGCTCATTAACTTGCATATACCACATCAATCTGCAGTGTCCGGGCTGATCATATGACAGCAAGTGCCCAATATCAGTCTGCTAACCCATTTGCATCTCTACATTAGTGCCAGAATGACAACGGGTGAGCTTTTATTGCCGAAGACCTGTCATTTGCTGAAATGGGTAGCGGTAATCTGGGGTTTCTTGTAGCAATTGTGCATGGAGAATACATAAAATCCTTTGTTAGCAACATGTTCTGTGATGTGATTGTCTTCCCCACTGGGAACTGAAGTAAATGAGATGGTCCTCTTGTCTCCAACAGCCTTCCAATGATGGATTGATACCTTTTCAGATCTATACTGTGTGTCTTCTGCAGCCCAGTGAAAGGTTGTCCCTAGCCTAATTTTAAAGAAAATGACACTTATGCAGTTGTGTTGGGCAGATAGGCGTTAGAAATACCATGTTCAGAAATACCAAGTTCCACCAAGCTTTGGTCTGTGTGGAGCTGACTGAAGGTTAGAGACACAAAACTTGCTCCACCAAAAAGGAAGTCTGTAAGGACACCTACTGGCACACCAAGGAGCTCACCCACTGTGCAGACATCGCCCCAGCCACAGTGGGGACATATAGAGAGGTAAGCAGGTCTATAAAGTGGGTTTACAGTGGGTCTGTAAAGTTGCTCAACAGGAGACCAAAATGATCTATGGAGAAGTAGAGTAGAATGTATGAAGAGTTTCTGGTACAGGCTATGGAGATATGAACTCAAATCCTCTGAAATACAAGCTTGGTTAGTCCTGCTGTTCTTGAAATGAACTTTGCCTTCAATATTTTGTTAAAGCTTTGCCACTTCGGGTTTTATTTAGAAGATGCTCTGAGTGATTAACTGAATTCTATTTTCTTAAAAGAGGTTAAAATCGCTCTCGTAGTAACAAATATTTCAATTATTTCAAAAGGAGAAAAAAAAATCTTTTTGCTTTAGCTTTGAAATATGTAAAAGTGTATTTCTATTGCCTTTTTTTTTTTTTTTTCCTAGATTGTGTTTTATAAAATGCTTTGCCAGATATTAAGGAAAGTTCTTTTCAGAAAGTCATAAAAGTAATGCAATGTTAGACTTCAAGATCAGGCTTAAGAGTCTTTTTTGTTTGTTCTTATAACCTTCTGTTTTTAAAATTAGTTGCTATTATTGTATTGCAGTGACGAAAAAGGGCTAAACCTTGGATATTACTCTCCCCATTATTCTCAAAAGGGATCATTTCAGACAGACCATCCATGGACAATTTTCTACTAAGCTAAAATCTTCTCTTACTAACTTAATTCTGCACTGAAATTCTACTGACTTCAGGGTATCTACATTTGATTTGTGCTAATTATGGGTGCATTTGTAATTTTGCCATGTGTCTGCTGAAGGGGGAAACTTTCAGCCGCTTTGGGTGAGGTCTAACTTACAGGTGGTGATTTGTGATTATGCTGCCAGCATCATATGCCAGTAAACACCATTTTCTTTCTGAACTATAGCAGCAGCATGGCCCAGGCATCACACTAGCTGCTCTTACAGATCTGCAGAATGAAGATGAACAATCTAATGGAGCATGTGTTCCTGAGTAGGATTACGTGGAGCTTTCTATTCATGTAATAGAATATTGTGGTCATCTGTCCCAATGTGAAAAAAGAGTGTATATGTAGCTGCCTATGCGTAGTTATTAGACATACTTCATTTCTGTTCCCTCATTCTCTGTTGACAGTTCTTACGACAATATTTATTGTAGCAACAACAATCTCCCCTTCAACATCTTTTTCTCCACATCTCTTTAGAACTTCTTCCCCCCAACCTGTAGGAGTTGTCAGAAATCCCCGAGTCTTTTTACAAACCTCCATTCTTTCAATTTTGCTCTCCAAAGTCCATTTACCATTTAGCCTGTCTTGCGTCATCTGCAAAGCTCTTATTAACTTTCATAATTTTAGATTTATTTTTGAATTTCTCAGCTTGACTTTCTACATCTTCTACATGTTTATCTAGTAGTTATCTAGTGCTTCTATTAAATAAATGGCATCTTGTGGCTAAAGTACTGGGTGAGGATATCTGGACTTTTCTTCCATTTCTACCAAGAAGCTTATCTGAAATCTTCTATGTTCTAGTATGCTAGCTGTAAAATGAGGAAACAAGAGTTCCCCTCATTTACAGACATTATGTGAAGTATGCTTCACTAATGGCTGTGATGAAATTATTGGATGACAGTGAAGTGCCATTATCAATCTTTTGACTTCACTTTCAAAACATATTAGGCTCTTCACGACCATTTAATGAAAAAATGTTAGTATTCAGATTGCCTGATCCATTGGAAGACCTTGTTTTTCACTGCTTAAACTTTGCAGTACTTCAGTGATTTGGATCAAAATATTTAGATTAATACCCCAAGCTATATGGTCAAAATAAATAAATAAATAAATAAATAATCTAGGGAGCTAGGAAGACTACTGTATTTTGACCAGTAATAATAATAAGAGCAATAAATAATCTAAGAACTTCTTCTCTGGGGGTGACAACTTTGTGTTTGTTATTTCCTCCAGGTTTGAAGAGCTTAATCTTACAGCTTTAATGTGTTGTTTTTAACATAGTTCTTTTAATGTGCAATAGAAATGAAAGTTCCGAATTAGCAAAATGATATCTCTGCTCTACCAAATGCATTAAAATGAACAAATGTCAGTAATTCCTTATCAGTAAATGGTTTTCAAGCTGTAGAATGGAGAACAATATAGAACAAATAAGACAGGGCACATAGTGGGCAATAATATTGTGCATACACATTATTTTAATAAATGTTTCTTATTAATATGGATACTTAGCAGTACTTTTAAAGTGTTTTTTTTTTTTTTCCAACAAACAGAAAGCCTTTTGATTCCGTGTTGTTTTAATATTTGATAACCACATTAGTTACAGGAAGATTTTAATAGAAAGAAATTGTTGCATGTGACCAGAAAGATCCTAAAGTCAGATCTGTCAGTGTTTAATAACAGTAGAGCAGAGAAATTTCTTTACAATGTGTAATACTAGTCCACCTAGGTCTGAAAGTGCTTGTGAAGAAAGGAAAATATTATTAATTAGAGACACTGTTACAAAGACATAAAGTATTTTGCCCACATTTTTCTGCCCATTAGGCTAATGTGAGAGATAGAATTCTTTTAACTTTTATCCACTGTACTGTTTGCTGTATCCTGGTGCCAGATACAGTTAATTTTTATGCTTTTGCAAAAGTTGAGTAACATTTGTAAATAGTGAAAACCACTTTTTAGTTTTACCCAAACATAGCAAAAATTAATTTTTTTTTTTATTTTATTTTATTTTTATTTTTCTAAAAAAGCTTGTGACAGCCCTGACTGATAGTATTTACATGTTCAGCCTCAGGTTTTCTGTCTTTCAAATTAAAATTTACGAAATTCAGCCAGCTGGTGAAAAAGAAAATAAAAAATGATAAGGCATGCTTTGCAGAAAATGGTTTAAAAAGATCTGTTTGCTAACAGTGGTGATTAATGGTTAATAAACAACTAAAATTAAATGTATGTCTAGAGAATGTGAAAAGCTAAATCTAAAATCAACAAACGGCAATGCAAGCATGAAGATGAGAGAATGAATCCATGTTGTCTCTGGACTTGCTGAAGATAGTCACTGAGTATTATGTATGCATAGTCATAGTCTTTTTGCAACATGATCACACCATGTTTGACCGCATGAGTTCCTGGTCCAGTTTTAAATGCTATTGCAGTGAATATTAATAGTACAATCTTAACAATCTTCTTCAGTTAACCCAAGTTAGAACAAGTCAAAGTTATTGTCCATAGTACACTATTTCCAGACTGGTAAATCGAGGAAGAATTGAGCAACTCATGATTGCGGAGTAATTTCCTAAGGTGACTAGGAAAATTAAACTAATATTCACATTTTGAAGAAAATGTACGATACTGAAGAAGCTTTCAGGGTGGAGTATAGCTACACTACCTAAGTGTTCCCTAGGCCTCTAACCCTAGATGCCATCGCACTGGGGGGACCTGGTGTGCTGACTCTAAGGAACAGTATGGAGTGTAGAGCAAACTGGAGACACCGTGGCTAGGCTCTGTGACAAGAGGGGGACTTGACTGTTCTTGTGCACCCCAAGACCAATAAGCTGTATTTTTGCTTCCCTGAGGCAATGACCTGTCATGTTTTTGACAAAATGCTGTACTCTAGTGAACTTTTGCTTATTATAATATCATTATAATATCAAAGCACACCTCCGTCCCCAAAACTACCCACCTCCAAGGTGCAACCACCCCTCACTGAGCATGCACTCTGAATTTCTCAGAGCCTATACCTTTAAATGAAAGCGAGAAAACTTTTTAACAGTCATAACCAAGATGTGTATGACTAGAGTCACTGAAGCTCCACCTAAAAGATAGAAAATAATATAAATTGGCTTAAGAGGAAGGGGATGTGATGGAAGACACTATCGTAACTTCTGGGATCAGTCAATGGTCTGAGTCTCTATTCCCACCCCACCCCCCCCCAACACTGGGACGCCTTTGGGTAAGATTTGAACACTGGTTATACCAAATGCCTCCCTGGGAAACTTAGAAATCCCTATAGAGTCTTTGTGCCTTTTAAAGTGTTAATAGCCAGGCTGTGTACCTGTGTATTTCATTCATGCCAGCTTGCTTTTGCAGACAATTTATTGCCGGCAATCCAAAGAACCTGTGTACCTGTTGCTGTATTAATTTGCTCTTAATTGCATTGTTCCTAGCCATGATATTTCTCACTGAATACGACTAGAGTGAGGGTGTGTTAAGGCGTTGGTGAATCTGTGACCGTGATAGTTCAGTGCCCTGAATCCGACTGGACCCATAACGGTTAATTGGCTACCCCCCTTAACGTGACAGTGACAAAAACACTTCTCAGGAGTATTTCAGATCTATTTTCCATACTGATTACATGAATCTTTAAAGTCTTTCCATATATCAATTATAAAAGAAAAAAAGAGAGAGAAAAAAATGGAGTTGGGGGTGGGTCTCTTCTCTCAAACTAGTGATAGGACTAGAGGGCATGGTTTCAAGTTGCACTAGGGGAAGTTTAGGTTGGAAATTAGGAGAAAATTCTTCTCAGAAAAAGTATTTAGGCATTGGAATGGGTTTCCCAGGGAGGTGGTGGAGTCACCATCCCTGAGGACCACCTCCCTGAGGGTGTTTAAGAAAATATTTGATGTGTTGCTGAGGAAAAAGGTTTAGTGGGCAATATTTGTGGTAGGGGATGAACCAGATGATCGTGGAGGTCTTTTCCAACCTTTATGATTCTATGATTCTATGTATAGTATTTTTCACAGGAGCAGTAAGATTATTTATGGATGGGAACATAATTGTGGGTAGGCAGAAAAATATTTACAGCATTCAAATAAATAACATCCATGGTTAAGCAACACAACCAAATTATGTCTGCAAATGGCTAAAAAAGATGTTAAGACTTAAGTCAGCCTGAAGAAAGGTATAGACTATCTTTGTGTTGTTTGTGTCAGATCAGGTTGCAATTCACTGTCCACTAAGTTAGATTTCAGATCATTACTACAATTTTTTGTTTGTTTGTTTTGTTTGTAATATATTTTAATTCACTTCTATCATTTGATTCCTCACTGAACCGTCTTTTCAATCTGTCCTCATATCGTTTCTTTTTTATGTGACTCTTACAACACATATGTGTAACAGTTCACAAGATATGCTTATTTCCTGCTGCTTACATGTGATGGCAAAAAAAAAATCCATAAAAATTTGGAAAGGGTATTGGGATGAATTATGGGGTACCTGCAATGTCTCTGTCTTATTGATACTCTAAAAAATCTCTGTTTTTGAATGCGATTAGATAAAAAATTAGAATTCAAAAGCTCTTTTAATACATTTTACATTCTAATTATATGATTTATGGCAGGGAATATGATTTTGTAGTGACTGAAGAAGATTTCACCAAGTCAGACAAAAAGGAATATATCAGAATTTCCCTTCTCTGTGTGCCAGGAAATTCACAGGGAATTTCCTATAACATCTAGAAGTCTTTACTAACCAGACATAGGTTGCCCGTGGTTTTCCTGTATTTGATTAGCCTTTTGAAATATTTCACCCACATGTGAAGCAGAACTGTTCTGAATTTTATTAAGGTAAATCCAGTGCACCCTTGCCATGTGTTACAGCATAACATATTAAGAATCCTAGTCAGCACCCCAACAAAGTATGCATACTTGCCTTCCAGGTTATATCTAGTGATTTAGGACCTGTTATAAAACACCTCCTTTGTGTCTGCAGTTAGGTATAGATGTTTCCAGTCTAGGTTGTTGTAAACTCAGTTCTGTTTAAATGTTTACATGTGCACGTTCACATAATTTACACTTCAATTCAGAAATACAGTTGTAATTTGATGCCTTTCCATGTACATTATAATGCTTTAAAATAGACGAAAATCAGAGAATCAGCATGAAGTTCTTAAAACAAAAGCTATACTCTCAGATGCATCCTGGAGCTAAAATGATCACAAATGCTTGCAAACAGTCAATTGGAATAACCTAATCTCAAGTTAACGAAAACTATTTATAAACAGTTCAAACCCTCTCTTGACAAGCAAGAATATGAAGATGTTGATCTTTTGTAAATAATAAGAATTCTGTGAAACAATGAAAATACTTGTTCATGAAACACAGAAGTTTTGGGTGTAATGTGGAAATTGTGGCCTGAAGCTCAGTAGCCTGAGTTAAACAGTACATTAGATACGATAAACTTCATGGTCTTTTTAATTTTTAAGTGGCTAAATCTAGCAGAACTCTTTGTAGATGTCTGCATGTGTAGCAGGGCATCAATAAACTTTATGATGAGCGTATGCAATATTGCTTCAGCTGTTGCTTATTGGCTAATTGTATTGGATTCTTCCCTATAATCTGATGCAGATATTAGGATTTTCCTCTTCTAGGCAACAATGTATATGTGTACTTACAGATGGATTAATATAAGAAAAGTGTACAATCTATTAAAAGAAAAAAAAAAAGAAAAAGAAAACAGACGAAAAGGACAGAGGACAGTCTAAGAAGCAGAGCAATGAAGTTCCATGCTTAAACATATATAAAATGTTATAGCCCAAATGGGGATTACCATTTAGTTCATGTAGTCTGTATCACCTCTAATTTCCCTTGAAATTATCCTAGAACTCATCATATCTGTGCATGAAACAGGTGATAAATGTAATTTATTATGTTGCAAGTAAAAGTTGAAAAGATTGTCCTGAGATTTTAATAAGTTCAAGAATTTGTCTTTTTATTTTTTATTTTTAATTAATCTTCTATAGGGCTAGCAATATGATTTGAAGCTCATAAACATCTCAGAGAAATAAATAATTTTGGAATGGATTCAAACTTTCTAGCTTTGGGGGCTAGAAATGTAGGTGTCAGAAGTGCTCATAATGACCAAATGGAGTCCTGGACTGCTGCTAGACTGCTGCCCAGGTGTTTGTTCCTGGGTATTCCTCCAATCCAATTAATCTAAAGTGATCACTGTTTTCTTGTTTCACAGTGAAAACTGGAACCTGTGGGCAGGCATCTATCAGTCATGACCTGTGGTGCCAGACTGCCCTCCTTTCCTGGTTGTATCTTAGGCATGAAGCAAATGCAGATACAAATATGAAGAGAGCAGCTGCTCCATTTGGAGGGCAATATGGGACACTTTAATAATTACATTACCTATTGGCTCTAAAACCTGTTTATGCACAGATGAGTCACATGTTAAAAAAAATAGAAAATAAAATAAATTCTCTTTTGTTATCACTGCTCTGTTTTGCTCAGGAGTGTCTCAACTAGTATATTTCAGATTTTCCTTCAAAATATCAGAAATTTAGTTTCATTTATAATTCCTTTTCATTCTCCATTGACAAGAATTCCAGGACTAACAACAACCTGTCCTCTAGTTTTCTGGGAAGAATACATATCTCTGTTCTAAAATCCCTGCATTGTTTTAAGGTATTAAGACTCCTTTCAAATATTAAGTTTTAATATTTTTTCAAATTTTACATTGTTAAACTTTGGTAATGTAAATACAATAAATGTAGATAAAACAAAACAAAACAAAACATAACAAAACAAAATAAAAGGAGCTCTTCATTTATAAAGAGCTTATTATGTAATTTGCCTTTTTTTGCTGCACATTTTTCATGCCCTGGAAGACAAAATCTCTAGAGTCTACAAATTTTTCTTTTGTTCCTCCATACTTTTTTCATATATCACTATGTTTTCCATTATGCATATCATACTCTGGGGCCATATAAGACCCTTGTAACAAATATTCTTTGTAAACATTAACAGTACTCTCACCCTAGTATTCTTTCCTGTCTGTTTAGCCTGCTTACAGAAAAGGAGATCCAACCTGAATTGTAGGAATTTTCTTTCTGGGCAAATCCTGATGATTTACATAAGTAAATGTGGAAATGATAGTGGCATAACAAAGTGACAAATTTGGTTCTACCTCTGCACCGTCACTTCAAATCTATGTGATGAAGATACTTTCTGTGTGAAAAAGGAAAAATTCTACCAATGCGACAGATAGATATTATATATATAGATAAACTGCCAGAACATTGTCAAATGTCGTCGTCAATTTTGGTCTTTTATATGTAGGCTTTAAATCTTTTGACATTCAAATAAATGTCTCTGGTATGATCAGTCTTTTTTTTTTTTTTTGGGGGGGGGGGGCGCGGGGGGACTGCGGCCAGGAGTAGAGTGAGTGGTAGACTAGTTGAGGAAATGCATGGTCCTTGCAACAGATAAATCCCCTTTGTAAAATGCTATTGATTTACAAAGATAACAAGAGCTTTTTTATTATTATTACAGTTAATTTTATGAATACTATACTATACTTGTACGGAGTGAGGCAAAGAAGTCACAGACAAGATTGTGAACAAATGCTAAAACGTAAAATCATATTTGAAATAAATACACAATTGTGTATGAATCTGTTTCCACTTAATCCATTATTATCCATTTTATCTTTGTTAAAAGGGAAGGTTAACAAAAAATATCAAAAACAAACAAACAAAAAAACCAACACATATCACAGAGGTAAGAACCAAATTTTCTGCAATGGGTTTGCTCTTAAATAATGCTTATATACTCAGCAGAAGATCTCAGAAGAAGGGTTACTGTTATCATGAGAATGAGAAAGATGACAGCCATGTACAACAAGCATATTTGAACACTGGCAAAATTAATCGACCTTGTCATGTATGATGTCCAGCTGCTGCACAGAATAAATTTAAATGAAAACATTAAGTCCCACTTTATTAATCAAAGAACAATCCAAAAAATCCCCTCAAATAAATGTATGAGCTTTGTAGCTTCAAAGGAAAACTCTGACTTAATTTCAATAATTTATTTTTAGATTTTATCAAACAAAAATAAAAAATATATATATTAAAAGTATATTGCCTTTATTTTTAAGCTGCACAGTCAACAGATCATTTAATTTAAGGCAGTAAGCTACTGAATGGATAAGGTTATTTTTTTTTCTATGAAATGTGGAATATGAACACTGAGGACTGAGAAGAAGATGGATGAAGGAGCTGCCAGAGATAACTACCATCATGCAAGAAATGACTCTAAGGCAATGAATTTATGTACATATAAATTCATATACTAAAAAAAGTAATATATATATATAATTAAGTTAATGTTTATTATATACATATACATATATGTATATATATTACTTTTGAAAATATAAAATTCAGAGAATAACAAGGTTATAAGAAACCGGTAATATGGACTTGTCAAGACAAACCCTCTCTAAGCAATTTGGTTCTCTTCTAGTATAAAACGATTGTTTTACCTAATAAGAAATAATTAGTTGATAAGATATATTTTTACTGAAGTGAGAACCTTGCATAACAAGGGAATTTATGATCCAAATGAAATTGCTCTAGAACTGGAGAATACCAGAATGAAAAGTTATAGTCAGACAAAAAAAATTAATGAGTTGCTATCAACCTGAAAAGAAGGAATAATGATCTTTCTGTGTTAGATTTGCACCTATTCATTATTATCTTAAAAGGTATAGTAGACTTCTACATCAGAAGTGGAGAGAATTACAAAGATTTTGGGTCTCATTAGAATGAAAATATGAGCTTAATAACGTGGAGAAATTCTCCAAAATCCAATGAAGACATTTATTAAAGGAAGTGTAAAGTGTAAAGTGCTTCTGTACAATAGAAAGACACCTTCATTAGGAGGCAGAGGAAGGTAGATAGGTAGCAGTAGCTAGAGTCCTAGCATGGTCCAGAAATTTAATATGAGTCAAAAGGGTGATGAAAAAAAGTCACCTGGAAGTAAAGATTGTAGAACTTAACTGGAAGAAAAGAACTCCATAACAGTAAAATAACTATCTAACAGACTGTAATTTTGCAAAGCAAACTGTATTTCCAGGAACAGGAAATACTGCTTCATCAGCATACTGCTGTATAATTATAAAACAAATTACAGGTACAATAGCTTTTGGCAGATGGTATTTTATTTTTTGTCAAACTGTCTTCTGAAACAGTGACATAATTCAAAAGATCAGTGAAGCAACACAAGCAGAAAAATGTACACATAATATACCCATACAAACAGAAATCAAGAGCAAGATAAAAATCACATTTTGAAAGCAATATTCCTCAGGAGAAAGTGGGTGGTAAGTCACTGTCCATTGACATTTTCCTCCTTTAGTCCTAATAGATTTTATATATATCTGTGAACATCTACCTGTGTAATTTTACCTCCTCCAAAGACACACACATAGTATACCTTCAGAGATTTGTGCCCTCACTGTTACACACTTGCACACACCCTGCTTCACATGCTTCAGCATGTACTACTATCCACACGTCTTCACAGCTGCAGTTTTAGCTGTGCTAGGTCAGAAGATTCTTCCAGGTGTGCTAAGTGATACTTAACAGAAGTTGGTTAGTCCATATCTTGAAAAAATAGCTTTTTTCTAAACTGTGAATTCTATGTACTGACTATTTTTGAATGTTATTATTTTGATAGGAGAAACAGATAATTGCATCCTTTCTAAGTGCACTTTTGTGAGAAGACGAGATAGCTAGATCATCCATAGGCAAATTTGCAAGTGAATAAAGCTACCTCAACCTTTGCTTATTACTAAAAACTTCAAAAATCTAGTAGTTTCTTAATGAATTTCTGGGCCAAAATTCCAGCCACAAAGATTGCAGAGTTTGGTCCACATTTTCTTGTTAGTCTGCACACCATTGATAAATATATATAGTCTGAAGTTTTGAAGTGGAGGATGAGGAATTCATCATAAAGTAGTGCTTAAATTAATTTTAGCAACTAGTTTCACTTAAATATTAACAAGCCCTTGTTTCTGTGTCAAAGCAAATTCCTGGTAAGAGTTTGCTTTCAAATACTCCAGCTTTTAAATCACACTTTAAAAACAAGCAAACAAACAACAACAACAAGCCACCAGTCTGCTTTGCCATCTATTGCAATATAAGTGTAAAAGTATTGTGATCAAAAGAAAAGCTGTCTTGTCTCTAATTTATCTTCGGTGATTGTAAATTTGTTTTAAAAAATGTTCTCTTTTGTAACGTTTTTATGTTATTGTGACTTTTAAAAGTGGAAATAGTAGAGCTGAATTTCAAATTATATTTTTAAGGTGTGGATAAGGTTTTTAGGAAATTAATTTTATTTTTTTTTTTTTTTGATGGGGGTGGGTTACTTGCTTTTCCTTCTGATTAAGAGAGGGTTTTTTTTTTTTTTTTTGCTTTACCTAAAAAGTTACAGGGGAATAATGATATACCTATTTTGTTTAACATACTAGACAAACACAAATAAAGAAAGAAGAAAAGAAAGGTAGGATACATTTTTATTTCACGTTAATATCTGGTTAAAAAGTTAAAAAAAATGGTCAAATCATGATGTATGCTCTGCTTATATAGGGTCAGACTTTCACGCTGATGCTGGACTGGAAGAGTTCTGAATTGTTGCACTGTGTTTGGGGACAGAGAAGGATTCAGGGAAGAAGGGTGAGAATTTCAGACACATTATTAAGTGTACTCTACTTTTTTCTATGGCCTTTGGTCAGACATTATGAATACCATGGGCAAAAGTCTGCAGGGTCCTATTTCTGGTATTCTCTGTCTCCTCTACAGGTTTGTCTTTGGTTATTGCTCCTAGTCTACTTAGCACAAAAGAAGATCCAATGAATTAATGTTCTACAGCGGGGGAAAATTCAATTTCTTAGAGAAAGAAGTTCATCTTTCTCAGGATGATCAATTTTATCAGCGGGTGTAGGGTTGTTATTCTGCAGGCAAGTATTTCTTGCTGCTGGGAAACGAACCATGGTGAATAATCAGGGAAGTCTCAGGTGACAGTTTGGGAAGGTGCATCATGTATAGGTTTCATGTGTGGGTTTGGAAGGATCATCAGGAGAAACAGTCTTGATTTTCTAATTGAGAAGACGTCTTTTTGCATAGTGTCTATGATATGTCTATATCAAATGAGAAGCTGCAGTCTGCTTTTGTGTGATACTTTCAAGCCATCTAGCTCAAACACTCTGAAATATCTTCCTTGCTTTTTGTGCTGAACTAGTTGCAACTGATCAATTTCTGTTTTAGATGGGAGAGCTAATTTCTAGTGTCTTATTTTGCACAAACAAAAGCAAACACAAAATTCTCATATAGTATATTGGCTTGTCTAGATTAATTTCATAAAGATTTAAGTTCTGGGCGGTTAACTTTGCAGATTCCTCTTTTTCATGCTCAAAGCTGTAGTCATCAGATCTCAGAAGACTGAAAGTCTTCTGTAAATCATGTCTCCTGAATGTAGAGTGTGTTTGCTTTGGATATATATATATATATATATATCCATATATATATATATATCTCCACATATATATATATATCTCCATATATATATATATATCCAAAGCAAACACACTCTACATTTTATATATATATATATATATATATATTTTTTTTTTTCCAAGCTTAGGAAATTATATTCAGGTTTCACAAGCATTTTTCCTGTCTGTGAACTGTCTGTGACTATAAGCAACATGAAACCAGTAATTTTTACAGAGTAATTTTTAGCTTAGTAATTTTTTTATGCAAAAGGATGATCCTCTCATTAAGGTTTCTAAACAAGAAAAGGGATAAAGAAAATCACATTAAAGACATCCTTTTCCCAAAAGGAACTTGTAGACTGTCTTTATTTTTTTATTCATTTTTAAACCTAAATCACATAGAAACTAAGGATTAATAACATGTATTCTATAGCACCTTGTACAAATGACTAACGCACTAACGTATAATACAGTAATTGGATGATAGCTCATAGTTGTTTGAATTTAATTATAGGAAATATAAAATTAATTTTGCCTTTTTTGAGCATCCAACTGATGTATGAACTAATTTTACTAAAAACCTTTTAAGTTTATGACTATAATCTATTTAATTATCCTTTGAAAAACATCAAGAAATGTTAATGTCTCTGAAAGAGCAAATGCAGAACACACCCTTTGATTTCTTAAGACATCTCCTTTCAAAATGGAAGGGGAAATTTCTGTCAAGTTCAACACAAACTCCTCTGTCTCTTCCCTTATTTCTAAAGTTGAAGAAATGCAAAACTTCTAATCCAATGTGATAGAAAACAGTGGTAGACAAGAGAGTTTTGCACTCTAATACTTAGATCTACATCACAAAACAGAAGAGAAACCATATGCTCAACTTTTTATGTGCCAGCTTATTTGGACCCTAAAGAAACTCTCCCTATGTCTACTAAATAAGACAAAGAATGCTTTTATGGGTAAAGCACATAACTTTCTTGATGACATCAGTTTTCATCCCAAAACACATTCATAGCATAGAATTAACTGTCATAATTGATATCATTACAAGACAAGGTGACAAGTTGGAGAACAGCTCTAAAGTTTCTGTATTTTTCTTTCATAAAGGGTTTTTATAAGTGATGATTAAGGATGGAAAGAAAGCTTTCATCTTTCTACAAGATAACTTTTTTTCAGGACATCCTATAGGGTTTGGTTTGGCATCACAGAAGATATGTGAAAATCTAGAAGTTAAGTAAGATCTGATATGAAAACCTATTTTGAGATGCAGTATTAATGTTTAGTTTTCATACGTACTATTTCTTCCCATGAATGTGATGAAGAATGTGATGAAGTCCTTGATCTCAAGGACTTGTTAAACATGAATGTGAAAGATGTGGTTGACATCTTGTCAACAAAGATGTTAAATACCACTAAAGAAGATAATCAAGTAGGAATCTCATTTATTCACTAGCAGTACTGTATAGTTTTGCAGTCTGTAACAAGTGAGATGGTAACTTTTGCCACTTAAGGAAGGAAAGCAGTGACAGGTACATATACAACCTGAATGAGAGCTGTTCAGGAAAGGAGATTTTCACTGGTGAGATAAAGTACATTTCGTTACAAACATACAAGAAGATCTGGATAGTAAATAATACATTTAAATAGTTAACATTAAAACACTATCAGAATATGAGATTAACAACTATTATCTAAGCACATAACAGGTATTTTAGCTAGCATTGAGACGTGCTTTTGAGTTGCGTTGTGTTATTAGTCAAAGATGAACCCTTGCAGTTAATTGATCTAATAATAGCTGATTTAAGCTTATTTAATCTTTATTTGTGTGACAGTACCAAGAAGAAAATATAGTAGGTAAGACACCACCATTGAAAATATGGAGGGAAAAGGATAGAAATACAGAAAGGAAAACTATATTTTTAGACCCCAGTATTACTCTCCAGGACTTTATTTATCTAATCCACGGATCAATGTCAATCACCCTAAACCCATGCACTGCCCATTTTTGGCTGACTTCAAAATCATAGAATCATAGAATCATTAAAGTTGGAAAAGACCTTCAAGAACATGTGATGCAACCATCTCCCTACCACCAATATTACCCACTAAACCATTTCCCTAAGCACCACGTCCAACCTTCCTTTAAACACCCCTAGGGACAGTGACCCCACCCCCTCCCCGGGCAACACATTCCAATGCCTAGCTACTCTTTCTGAGAAGAAATTTCTCTTAATTTCCAACCTGAACCTCTCCTGGTGCAACTTAAGGCCATTCCCTCTTGTACTATTGCTAGTTACATGCAAGAAGAGGCCAGTCCCCAGCTCCCCACACCTTCCTTTCAGGTAGTTATAGAGAGCAGTAAGGTGTCCCCTAAGCCTCCTCTTTTCCAGACTAAACAACCCCAGTTCCCTCAGCTGTTCCTCATAAGACTTGTGTTCCAGACCCTTCACCAGCTTCTTAGCCCTTCTCTGGACATGCTCCAGGGACTTGATGTCCTTCTTGTATTGAGGGGACCAAAACTGAATACTGTAGTGGAGGTGTAGCCTCACCAGAGCAGAGTACAGGGGGATGATCACCTCACCTGGTCCTGCTGGCCTCCTTACTCCTGATACTAGACAGGATGTTATTGGACTGGATGAGAAGCAACGGACACAAACTGAAGCACAGGATCTTCTGACTCAATATGGGGGCACTTCTTTACTGTGAGGGTGACAGAGCACTGGAAAAGGTTGCCCAGAGAGGCTGTGGAGTCTCCTTCTCTGATGGTATTCAAAACTCGCATCGACGCCATCCTGTGCAACGTGCTTTAGGTGATCCTGCTCAGCAGGGGAGTTGGACTAGGTGATATTCAGAGGTCCCTTCTGTTGTGGTTTAACCCGGCCGGCAGCTAAACACCACACAGCCGTTCGCTCACCCTCCCCCCTCCCTCTCTGGGATGGGGGAGAGAAACGGGAAAGTGAAGCCTGTGAGTTGAGATAAAGACAGTTTATTAAGACAGGAATATAATAATAACAATAGTAATAATAGCGATCATGATAATAGTATTAATAATAATAATGTGTAAGAAACAAGTGATGCACAATGCAATTGCTCACCACCCGCTGACCGATGCCCAGCCTATCCCCGAGCAGCCGGCCCCCCACACCAGCCAGCCACCCCTATATATTGTTTAGCATGACGTCAGATGGTATGGAACACCCCTTTGGCCAGTTTGGGTCAGCTGTCCTGGGTCTGTCCCCTCCCAGCTCCTGCTGCACCCCTAGCCTGCTTGCTGGCAGGACAGAGCGAGAAGCTGAAAAGTCCTTGGCCTGGTGTAAACACTGCTCTGCAACAATTAAAACATCAGCATGTTATCAGCGCTCTTCTCATCCTAATCCAAAACATAGCACCCTACTAGCTACTATGAGGAAAAATTAACTCTGTCCTAACTGAAACCAGGACAGATATCCACCCCTTATTCCATACCATTTATGTCATGCTCAGGTTACACTCTTTCCAATACCTTGTAATTAATCACCATTTTCATCTATGATATATAGCAATCATGGTAGTGATGACATACAGTATTATATAATAATTAACATACTACAATTCAACTCATGGGCTATTCTCACCCAGTATTAAATCCCCTTGAGGTACACACCGGACCTCCCCATTCTTTTGCATTACCCACCACGTGCATCCAGGTCCCTGAGCAAAAGCAATCCCACGAATGGGTTTGCCTTTTCCTGAGGCAGGAGTAGCCCAGACTGTTTTACCCAGCATGTTTCTTACGTGCACTACAGGAACTTTATCCCCTTCTACAGTGCGTAACAGGTTTGATTGGGCAGGTCCAGTTCGGTTGGCAGATCCCCTAGTATTGACTAACCAGGTGGCCTTTGCCAAATATGTATCCCAATTTTTGAATGTCCCAGCACCCATTGCTTTCAGTGTAGTCTTCAACAGTCCATTGTATCGTTCAACTTTCCCAGAGGCTGGTGCATGATAGGGGATGTGATACACCCACTCAATACCATGTACTTTGGCCCAAGTGTCTATAAGGTTGTTTCGGAAATGAGTCCCGTTGTCTGACTCAATTCTCTCTGGGGTGCCATGTCGCCATAGGACTTGCTTTTCAAGGCCCAGGATAGTGTTCCTGGCGGTGGCATGGGGCACAGGATATGCTTCCAGCCATCCGGTGGTTGCTTCCACCATTGTAAGTACGTGGCACTTACCGCTGCGGGCTTGAGGGAGTGTGATGTAATCAATCTGCCAGGCCTCTCCATATTTATATTTCAGCCATCGTCCTCCATACCAAAGAGGCTTTGATCGTTTGGCTTGCTTGATTGCAGCACGTGTTTCACAATCATGAATAACTTGTGCTATAGTGTCCGTGGTCAGGTCCACCCCTCGATCACGAGCCCATCTGTATGTTGCATCTCTACCTTGATGGCCTGAGGTGTCATGGGCCCATCGGGTTATAAATAATTCACCTTTATATTGCCAGTCCAGGTCCACCTGAGCCACTTCAATCTTAGCAGCGTGATCCACCTGCTGGTTGTTTTGATGTTCTTCAGTAGCCCGATTCTTGGGCACATGAGCATCTACATGGCGTACCTTTACAACCAGGTTCTCTACCCGGGCAGTAATATCTTGCCACAATGCCGCAGCCCAGATGGGCTTGCCCCTGTGCTGCCAGTTGTTCTGCTTCCATTGCTGTAACCACCCCCACAGGGCATTTGCTACCATCCACGAATCAGTATAGAGATAGAGAACTGGCCACTTTTCTCATTCAGCAATATCTAAAGCCAGCTGAATGGCTTTCACTTCTGCAAACTGACTCGATTCACCTTCTCCCTCAGCAGCTTCTGCAACTCGTTGTGTAGGACTCCATACAGCAGCTTTCCATCTCCGATGCTTTCCCACAATACAACAGGACCCATCAGTGAACAGGGCATATTTCTTCTCATTTTCTGGTAGCTTGTTTTACAGGGCTTGTTTTTGGGGCTTCTTCAGCACAGACCACCTCCTCCTCTGATGATATCCCAAATATTTGCTTTCTGGGCAGTCCATAATCACTTCCAAGATTCCTGGGAGACTGGGGTTTCCTATTCGAGCTCGCTGAGTAATCAGTGCAACCCACTTGCTCCATGTAGCATCAGTTGCATGATGTGTAGAGGGGACCCTTCCTTTGAACATCCAGCCTAGTACCGGCAGTCGGGGTGCCAGGAGGAGCTGCGCTTCAGTACCGACCACTTCCGAAGCAGATCGAACTCCTTCATACGCTGCCAATATCTCCTTTTCAGTTGGAGTATAGCGGGCCTCAGATCCTCTGTATCCCCGACTCCAAAACCCCAGGGGTCGACCTCGAGTTTCCCCAGGTTCTTTCTGCCAGAGGCTCCAGGTGGGACCATTCTCCCCGGCTGCGGTGTAGAGCACATTCTTTACATCTGGTCCTGTTCGGACTGGCCCAAGGGCTACTGCATGAACTATTTCCTGCTTAACTTGTTCAAAGGCTTGTCGTTGCTCAGGGCCCCATTCAAAAGCATTCTTCTTACGGGTTACTTGGTAGAGCGGGTTTACAATCAGACTGTAATTTGGAATATGCATTCTCCAAAACCCCACGACACCTAGGAAAGTTTGTGTTTCTTTTTTGTTAGTTGGTGGAGACATAGCTGTTATTTTGTCGATCACATCCATTGGGATTTGACGACGTCCATCTTGCCATTTTATTCCTAAAAACGGGATCTCTCGTGCAGGTCCTTTAACTTTATTCTGTTTTATGGCAAAACCGGCCTTCAGAAGGATTTGGACTATTTTCTTCCCTTTCTCGAAAACTTCTTCTGCAGTGCGACCCCACACAATGATGTCATCGATGTACTGCAGGTGTTCAGGAGCTTCCCCTGTTCCAGCGCAGACTGAATCAGTCCATGGCAAATGGTAGGGCTATGTTTCCACCCCTGGGGCAGCCGATTCCAAGTATATTGGACTCCCCTCCAAGTGAAAGCAAACTGTGGCCTGCACTCTGCTGCTAGAGGGATGGAGAAAAATGCATTAGCGATATCAGTTGTGGCATACCACTTGGCTGCCTTTGATTCCAGT
Source organism: Anser cygnoides (assembly GCF_040182565.1). Lineage (NCBI taxonomy): Eukaryota > Metazoa > Chordata > Aves > Anseriformes > Anatidae > Anser > Anser cygnoides. Next base: position 13,194,244 of record NC_089912.1, on the reverse strand, counting down.
TCATACTGGTGTTCTAGCATGTCCGGCACTGCAGCACTCAGTGGTGGCGTAACTTCGTTCAGGCCACGATAGTCCACTGTTAGTCTCCACTCACCATTAGACTTTCGCACTGGCCACATGGGACTATTAAAAGGTGAATGAGTCTTGCTGATCACTCCTTGGCTCTCCAGTTGACGAATTAGCTTATGGATGGGAATCAGGGAGTCTCGGTTGGTGCGATATTGCCGCCGGTGCACAGTTGTGGTAGCGATCGGCACTTGCTGTTCTTCAACCCTCAGCAACCCCACAACAGAAGGGTCCTCTGAGAGACCAGGCAAGGTAGACAACTGTTTAAAGTCCTCTGTCTCCAAGGCAGCTATGCCAAAAGCCCACCAGAACCCTTTTGGGTCCTTGAAGTATCCTCTTCTAAGATAGTCTATGCCAAGGATGCACGGAGCATCCGGACCAGTCACAATACAGTGCTTTTGCCACTCATTTCCGGTTAGACTCACTTCAGCCTCCAATACAGTTAACTGCTGGGATCCCCCCGTCACACCATAAATACAGATGGGCTCTGGCCCTTTATAGCTTGATGGCATTAGAGTACATTGTGCACCGGTGTCTACTAAAGCCTTATACTTCTGTGCGTCTGACGTGCCAGGCCATCGAATCCACACAGTCCAATAAACTCGATTGTCCCTTTCCTCCCCCTGGCTGGAGGTAGGGCCCCTGTAATCCTGGTCAGAATCTTCGTTTCTGTGTTTAAAGGACTGCCTGCTGGAAGTTGGAGCAGCAAACTTTTCAGAGAATCCCTTTTTCCCAATTATTTTCTTTTGCAATTCACATACCCGTGCCTCTAGGGTCGTGGTAGATTTTCCATCCCATTTTCTCATGTCCTCTCCATGGTCACGTAGGTAAAACCACAGGGTGGCGCGGTGTGTGTGCCCACCATATTGTCTTCCTTGCATAGATGAACGTTTACCCCTAATAGCTGAGACACTGGTTTGTATAGGTGGGGAGGAAAATAATCTTTCTTCAAGTTGGTGGACCTCTTCAGAAAGTTTCTCCGAAGTATTCTCTTTTAGTTGGTGGACACTGGTTCGTTCAGGTGGAGGGGAAGATAAATTCTCTTTAAGTTGGTGGACCTCTTCAGGGAGTTTCTCCACAGCTGAGACACAGGCCTGTAGGGAAGAGGAGAGATTTCCTTCGTACTGCAGGAGTATTTTAGTCACTTCATTCACTGTGGGATTCTCCTCCTCTTTCCAGGTTAGCATTGCCAATGAGCTGGCATATGATGATGGTGCACTCTGTACAAAATTCCGCCACATGGGTTGTGTACACCGGACTTCATCTGGATCTGTGGATGTTTGTGCGTCGTCTAGGTCCTTATATATTACTTCCCGTACAGCCAATTCCCTCAGGTACTGAATTCTCTTCTACATGGTGATCCATTTGCCTGGTAGACATAAAAGTTCTTCCTTGAAGGGGTACCTTTCCTTCACAGCTGACAGGAGACGCCTCCAGAGGCTGCGAGATCATGCTGCATCTCGAATTGCTTTGTAAATACATGCGTCCCTGGCAAGGGATCCCAGCCGCCTGGCTTCCTTGCCCTCTAATTCCACACAATTGGCTCCGGTGTCCCAGCACCGGAGCAGCCAGGTGACAAGCTGCTCACCTATACAGCGACCAAAATCTTTTCGCACATCTCGTAACTCACGCTGGTATAGAGTCCGGGTAGTTACTGTTGATTTTTCGACATCCTCATCCTCATCTTCATCCTCCTGCACCTTTGATGGCCCAGCCTCATCTTCACTATTTCCAGACTTAGCAGAAGACTGTCTGCGTTCTAAATGACCTGAGCCTCTATACCATTTTTTCACCTTGTCTACAGGGGCAACTTGCACTGCTACAGCTCGTTTCTCTGACCCAGCCACAGGGTCTGCCACAGGGGTTGGAATACCCTCTGCGGGGTCAACTTGCACTGCTACAGCTCATTTCTCTGACCCAACCACAGGAGTGGGAGCAGCTGCAGGAGCTGGAGCTGCTGCAGGGGCTGGAGCGGCTGCAGGAGCTGGAACTGGAGCGGCTGCAGGAGCTGGAGCTGGAGCGGCTGCAGGAGCTGGAGCTGGAGTGGCTGCAGGAGCTGGAGCTGGAGCAGCTGCAGGAGCTGGAGCGGCTGCAGGAGCTGGAACTGGAGCGGCTGCAGGAGCTGGAGCTGGAGCGGCTGCAGGAGCTGGAACTGGAGCGGCTGCAGGAGCTGGAGCTGGAGCGGCTGCAGGAGCTGGAGCTGGAGTGGCTGCAGGAGCTGGAGCTGGAGCGGCTGCAGGAGCTGTCACTAGGTTGATAGTAGCATCAATTGCAGCTTGATAGGCGCAAGCCAGACCCCAGCACGCTACAGTGATTTGTGTCACTTTGGAACTGCCAGAGTCATGACACCTTTTTTTCAAGCATTCTGCCAGCTTTTTAGGATTTTGCAGTTGTTCAGGGGTGAATGTACAAAACACTGGAGGTGACCACTGCTCTAGAAACCTGCCCATATCCTCCCACACTCACTGCCACTCGCAACTATCCCACCTCAAGACAGATCTCCGGATGAGATTCCTAAGTAGTTGTTTAACCCTCAACAAAACCTGAAGCTCATTCAGGAGACATAACAACAAGAGCAGGCTGGTCCGAGTATCCCAAGGATATTCAACATCTCGGAGAACCACCGTAACTAGCTCGGGGGATAAGAGGGTGGTGAAGGAGAAAGGGAGAGTGAACAGGTAGGGAAACATGTCTTCCCCTGTCCCCTTCACAGATTGGCTCCCTAACGAAAAAAGGCAATAGGTGTAATTGCTAATAGTTTCCGAGATATGGTTTCCAAAGTATAGAGTCGACGTCAGTGCTGAGTACAAATACCAGGTTAGAGTCGTGACCAGATATTTCATCATTTCATAAGCCATTGTTACACCGCACAGTACCATAACAATCTTAAACCAGGGCCCGGAAAGGATAAACAGCGCGACAGGGAGCACATACAGAAAGTAACGCGCTATAAAACTCAATTTGGAAAACAGGCACAGCAGACTGGAGATTAAGGCAATCAACATCGTGACTAGCAACTATTAAGCAGGTCCAATACTTATACCAATTTTAGTTTAACACACTGTGGTCAAATCTGTCGATATCTCAACCCTTCGTGCTCCACGTTGGGCGCCAAAAGGACTGTTGTGGTTTAACCCGGCCGGCAGCTAAACACCACACAGCCGTTCGCTCACCCTCCCCCCTCCCTCTCTGGGATGGGGGAGAGAAACGGGAAAGTGAAGCCGGTGAGTTGAGATAAAGACAGTTTATTAAGACAGGAATATAATAATAACAATAGTAGTAATAGTGATCATGATAATAGTATTAATAATAATAATGTGTAAGAAACAAGTGATGCACAATGCAATTGCTCACCACCCGCTGACCGATGCCCAGCCTATCCCCGAGCAGCCGGCCCCCCACACCAGCCAGCCACCCCTATATATTGTTTAGCATGACATCAGATGGTATGGAACACCCCTTTGGCCAGTTTGGGTCAGCTGTCCTGGGTCTGTCCCCTCCCAGCTCCTGCTGCACCCCTAGCCTGCTCGCTGGCAGGACAGAGCGAGAAGCTGAAAAGTCCTTGGCCTGGTGTAAAAACTGCTCTGCAACAATTAAAACATCAGCATGTTATCAGCGCTCTTCTCATCCTAATCCAAAACATAGCACCCTACCAGCTACTATGAGGAAAAATTAACTCTGTCCTAACTGGAACCAGGACACCTTCCAACCCCACCCAGTCTGTGATTTTGTGGCCTTCTTGGCCACCCGGGCACACTGCCAGCTTATGTTCAGGTGAGCATTAACCAACACCCCCAGATCCTTTTCCTCTGCACAGCTTTCCAGCCATTCTCCTCCAAGCTTGTAGTGCTGCATAGAGTTGTTATGACCAAAATGCAGGACCTGACACTTAGCCATGTTGAACCTCATCACACTGGCTTCTGCCCATCAAACCAACCTTTCCAGGTCCCTCTGCTAGGCCTTCCTACCCTCTGGCAGATCAACACTTCCCCCCAACTTGGTGTCACTTGCAAACTTACTGAGGGTGCACTCAATTCCCTCATCCAAATCATCAATAAAGATATTAAAGAGGATGGGCCCCCACACTGATCCCTGGAGAACACCACTCATGACCGGTCACCAGCTGGATTTCACTCCACTCACCACCACCCTCTGGGCCCAGCTGTCCAGCCAGTTTTTAACCCAGCAAAGAGTGTACCTGTCCAAGCCATGGGCTGCCAGCTTCTCCAGGAGAATACTGTGGGATATCGTGTCAAAGTCCTTGAAGACTAGGTAGACTACGTCAACAGCCTCTCCCTCATCCACCAGGCAGGTCACCCGCTCATGGAAGAAGATGGGTTGGTCAGGCAGAATAGGAGGACCTGCCTTTCATGAACTCATGCTGACTGGGCCTGATCCTCTTTTGTCTTGCACATGCTGTGTGATTGCATGCAAGATGACCTGTTCCATCACCTTTCTTGGCACTGAGGTCAGGGAGACAGGCCTGTAGTTCCCCGGATCCGCTTTATGACCCTTCTTATAGATGGGCATCACATTAGTAAGTCTCCAGTCATGTGGGACCTTTCCAGTTGACAATGACTGCTGACAGATGATGGAAAGTGGCTTGGCAGCTACATTTGTCAGCATCCTCGGCACCCTTGGGGTGGATCCCATCTGAACCAATGGACTTGTGACAGTCCAGGTGGAATAGCAGGTCACAGTAACTGTTTCCACCTGAATTGTAGAGGATTTATTCTCTTCCCCATTCCAAACTTCCAGGTCTGGAGGCTGAGTAACCCAATGATAACTGGTCTGACTATTAAAGACAGATAGGTATAAAGCCAGACAGAAAAGGCGTCAGCCTTTTCTTTATCCTCAGTAGTCGTGTTCACCAATATATCCAGTAAAAGATGGAGCTTCTACTTGGCCCTCCTTTTACTATTAATATATTTATAAAAACATTTTTTGTTATTCGTTACCATAGTGGCCAGGTTGACCTCATTCTGGGCTTCAGCCTTTCTAATTTTTTCTCTGCATATACTAGCAACTTCCTTGTGCTCTCCCTGAGTTGTCTGCCCTTTCTTACACTGGACATAAACTTTCTTTTTCTCCCAGGCACTCAGCAAAAGTTCTTTGTTCAACCACGCCGGCCTTCTTTCCCGCCAGCTTATCTTACAGCACATGGGGACAGCCTGCTTCTGTGCCCTGAAGGCTTCCTTCTTGAGGAGTGTCCAGGCTTCCTAGACTCCTCTGCCCTTCAGGACTGACTCCCAAGATACCCTCCCTACCAGTGTCCTGAGCAGTTCAACATCTACTCTCCAGAAGTCCAAGGTAGCAGTTTTGATGCTGACTTCACTAAGAATAGAGAACTCTACCATTTCGTGGTCACTCAGCCCAAAAGAACTCCAGACCACCACATCTCCCACCAGTCTTTCTCTGTTCATAAACAGTAGGTCTAGTGGGGCACCCCCATGGGCTCACTAACCAGCTGAGTCAGGAAGCTGTCTTCCACGCACTCCAGGAACCTCCTAGGCTGCTTCCTCTGAGCTGTATTGTATTTCCAACATATATCCAGGAAGTTGATGTTCCCCATGAGAACAAGTGCTGGCAATTGCTTGACTTCTGCCAGCTGCTTGTAGAATGCCTCATCCATCTCTTCATCCTGGTTTGGTGGTCTATAACAGACCCCCATCAGGATGTCCTCCTTATTGGCCTTCACCCTGATCCTTATCCACAGGGATCCTTACCCAGAGGCATGATGCTGCAAATGGATGCTTAAAAGTCCATGCAATTTTTGTGCAGATCTGGGGCTATTTGGGCAGGTGTGTGTTCAGAGTTGCTGTGCAAGTGCTGGCAGCAGCCACTGCTATGTTGGTCTGACCTCTAGGCACAGCTGTCTGCATGCCATCTTACTCATGGTTCTTGCCTGCATCACCTGTCCTCTGTTTTTTTTTATGGGAAGGTGAAAATCTGAACTGCAAACAATCCCTGGCCATTTTTGTCCATAGTACTTAATGAGACCAATGCATTCATTCTGAAGAAATTTACATTTTTGATTCTTAAGTATAAATATTCAGGTACACAATAAATTGTATCAAACATCTTAAAAGCTTTCTGTCTTCTGATGAGTAGTGGATATTCTGGAATGAAAATTGGTTGTATGGAAAATTAAAAAGCATGATTTTTAAATTATATTTATTTTAATGTATGTTAAGAGAGAAGGTTGATGATATAGATCGTGTTTCAAGAAGCACAGAATTCCCAATCCAGCAGTAGTAAATTGCTCACAGAGGTATCTGACATCCTTCTTGTTCCAGTTGACAAAGTTGTTAAAATATTGCAAGTCATTACTTGTGTTATTTCCTAATAGAACCGTATTTGCACAAAAGACTGTTATAAATTAACTAGAAACATCACTCTTAAAAATGGCAAGTGGATGGATCAGTCAAATTTTGAGAAGTGAATCAGTCCATAATCTACTAAATTAGGATGGCCTATACTATGCAATTGTGCAAAGACTTCTACCATGAACTTTTTTCACTTGTCTTGATACCCATTTTGCTAATTGTCTGCTATATTACAACTAAGAATCGGAAAATAGCAATTTCAAAAATCTCATTATCACACCCTCTTTTAGAAAAGCATAATGTATGGGGAGTTGAACTTCAGCTTTTGCTTTAATGAAGTATTCACATTTCAAATGTAGGATTTAGGAACTTTAAAAAGAAAGGTCTGAGTTTTACCTATCTCCATTGAGTAGAAAAGAAATAAAACATGAGAAGTCAGGCTCTAAATTTAATTTTTTAAAATCTGTTATATTTGATTTGTATAAATAAGCCAGTGGCAGATCACACCTAATGCTTTTTTTTTTTTTAATTATTATTATTATTTAACATCTCCATATTTCGAGAAACAATATTAGACAAATTAGACAAATGGTCCTAGCCTGGGGCATGTTCACAGGTAATTTTCACTATCTGTGTCTAAAAAGGGTCTGCATAGAAGACCTTGAGTAAACAAGCGTTAACTACATTTGAGAAATTACTCAAACCAGAAAATTATGTTAATACAAAAGAAACAACTTTCAGTCTACAATGACAATGTATAATTGAATTGTTTCTTTCAATACCAGCCTTGCAGTTAGTGCAATGGGATATAGCAGCAAGGAATTAAAACAGTGTTTCTCAAGCCCTGGAGAGTGACCAGGAAAAGATGGGGGAGCAGAATTTCCAGACAGAATGGTTTTACATTTGATCCATATTTTTCTCAGATACCGAGGTGAGTCAGATGGGTTCTAAAAGTATTCAGTTTAATAACCTACAGCTATTTTAAAACATGGATAACTCACTACCTGCATCTCTTTAGTAGTTAGACATATCATCAAGATCACAAGAGAATTTGAATTGCTTACTGTCACTTCCACTTAACTACTTTTAGCTTAGGCCCTAATTTTAACCCTCCCTGGTTACCATGTGTGAAATATGCAAAAAGCAACTTAACTCACTCAAGGTGCGTGATTACCAGTTGCATTTTTGACTAAGGTTTTTTTTTCTGTTGATGTGGGGCTGACAACTCCAGTCTCTTGCCACAGTGCCTTCTGTGTTGTGCAAGTAATCTCTTCCAACATACCATCTATTTTAAAATAATATCTCCTCAATTTTCATCCTTCTGTTTTTACTCCTGAGAAAAGCAAATATTACTCTGAAAGATGGGAAGGTAAGAAAAGAGGGAGCATCTCAGAAACAATGAAAACTTTGTTTAAACAACATGAATTAATCCCATATCATGCAAAGCAAGTAAGACGCAATTGCTTGTTGTTATCAGCCATTAAACCTTCAAAGCTCTTGTAAATGAAAATAGAAAAACATATAAGTAATAGAGATATGCTATTTAAAACTCTAGATGCTTGAAAACCTTTTGTGAAATGTATTCTCACTTCCCTAGGTGAGGCATATCATAGCTGTTATACTTCAACCAAGGTAGTCGATGGAAACCCAAATCATGTTCGTTCATGAATTCATAATTGCTGTACTCAATGGTCTCACAAATACCGATGAATTTGTCTTTGCAATGCCTTTGTCAGTTAGGGAAATGTGACCTCCTGTGTGTGGGTAGGAAGCTGGCACCCAGAGAGATGAAATGACCCCATGCTGTTGCAGAGTGTAGACTTAGGAACAGCAGAAAAGTTTCTGAGTTCCACTTCATTTGTTGTCATTTGAGACAAGAACATGTCTTGTAGTGGTCATGGCTGACTCTACAACCTGCATCATCAACAAACTTCTCAGGGTTTCCTCCAGTCCCACCCCATCTCACATTTGTAGGAGGCAATCTCGACTCACATACTCACCTTCCTGTTATGGAAGAGGCACTGTCTCCCTGCCTGTTCGACTGGGTCTTTCTGTAATGTATTACACCACCGTAAATTTTTGGATCATCAGGGTCCTTCAGGACAAAGGAATATCAATGTACACCTGGGAGTTTTAGAAACTTTAAATAGACCTCAACCAGAAATGCTGCAGTCATTGCTTTCTCATAAACATTCTCTTAGCACCTGCCTTTAAACAAAAGGAAAAGTAGCTTGATTTTTTGATGGATTTCAGCAATCCCACCACAGTCCTCTCCGGTCTGGTGTCTTTTTGTTCCCACATTTCTCCACACAGCCATATTTTTGTATATGCAAGACACACTGTCATTCTTAAAGAGAATGTTAATTCTTTTTTTGGCTAAATTATTGCCTGTGATGAGCGAGTGACACTTTCACTGAAAATAGAGATTCTTGCTAGTGCATAATCAAGGTGGTGTCTTGCCATCGAAGCTTAATCACTCATACTGTCTCTAGAGGTCAGTCATAAGAAACATTTCTCTTTTGTGTCAGGGCCCACCTATATATTTGATGGATATTTATTTTTTTTTTCTTTAAAGTGATTATGGTATAATTATTAAGCTGAGTCAGTGTTGTGTGTAGTCTTTAAAGTAAGTCTCTAAAAATTGTTCTTTCTATATACCCTGGTATTTTCCAACCTAACAGTATAAATATGTCTTATGTTAAGATAACTACTTCTAGAAATTTGTTTCACTTCCAACACCACATTTTCATATTTTAAGTTACTTACTTATTTTGAAATGGTTTCTTTTTTTTTTTTCTTTTTTTTTCAATAACTTTCTACCACTTTTTATCTTCATCTTGAACCAGATGGCTGTAAAGACAAAAAAGCCTACACAGAGGCTTTTTAGCTAGTAATTAATGAAATCGGTTCTTTTGCTACTGCAGATATACATCAAAAGGAAAAAACTTATGACTAGTTCTTCTTAGAATATGATCAGACCAGTGTTTGAACTGGAGCCTTTAGCTCTAAATGACAGGGAAAACAAAAGATTTGAGTTGCAGATAACTTTTCCCCATTTCAGGTAAAGCATATATGTGCTGTATTTGACTTTTAAGATCATCTCATCAACACAAAAACTAGTTTGTTTGTTGTATCTCTGTCTGAACTGTTTCCCTGTGAGCTGTAAAAGGCATTGCTGACATATTCTTATCTATCAGTATTGCACATGAGAGATATTATCATCCTTCTAAGGGCCATTCTTCATTTAATGTAAGTCCCTTGTGGCATCTTAGCAATTAAAATGAGTGACTAGATGCTTTCATAGTTTGATTTGTACGCTATTCAAACATAGGCAATGCTGTCATTTGGAAATTTTTACTTTCATGCACCTTGATGGTTACATAGTTACATGATGGTGGGTGAAATGCAAAGATCCAGTGTAAAGGGCAATTACCAAAAAAAAAAAAAAGTTTATAAAAACTCTAGTTAGAAGGGCTTCACTTAAATTATTCATACTTTGCAGGTGTACAAAGATGAGTCTAAATCTCAGGAGAATAATCTTTCATTAGCTTTGAACTAGGCTGATAATTCAGCTCTTGCTCTTCACCACAGCCTTTCACTATTTCTCAATAAGAATGACAACAGGACTTAGTAGGAAGTATAATCTTTATTAGCAGCACAGGTACTGTAACACAAGGTTGATTCAACCTGACTCTGTAATGTGAAAAGCACTGTACAAATGCTCAGTGGATAACTCAGTACACATTATGTGTGCTTCAAATTTCCACACCAAATATGTACTATGAGAATGTATTTCTTTGTCTTTTGTTCCTTTCATCAGGTTGAAGAGAAATATCTTGAGTTTATCAAAGCAAAACTGCAAATTATATTTATATCCTTGTGCTGATATATTTATGTGCATCTCCTTCTTTTAACACTTTAGAAAAAATCCTTAAAAGGTAAAATAGCTAGTAATCCCTTTCTGAGTTGGTTCTTCATGTAAGGCAATTTGGTTCAAACAAATATGTATTTTAATGAAAAATTACAGTTTCAGAGGCAATACCATGAACTGAATGTAATTCCTTAGTGTTTTCATTGTATAAAGGTAATCTAAATTTTGCAAAAGGTTGCCAGAAATGAGAAACTAGGAGTCTACAAGTCATGTCTCATTACATAACGGATTATAAATTATTTTTTCTTGTTTGCCTGCAGAGAGAATGAGAATAAAACCATTGCATATTTTGTGTATGAGCTGTTATTTCTATATATATTTTGAAGGTACCTGGGGAGGGCATTGGGAGGTGGAAATCCTTATACTTCCTGAGACTAAACAGTATATTTCCTAAGACACCTACCTACATGATCTGGATTGGCCACTGTAGTAAGGACAAAAAAGTGCATCTGTTACATGCAGGAGTGTAAGAGAATGTAAGAGACAGAAAGATGCTGCTGCTTTCTTCTATGTACCTGACTATCCTCTGTTAATAGATTGCCATTGCTTCTGGAACTTAATGATCACAACCTGCTGGGTACATCTGCTGCACTTCTAGCCACAGGCTGGCTGAGCTTTAGTGGCAGCTGATTGCGGTTTTTTGCTTTTACCTTGAGACCTGGCCTTCACTCTCTCTGGGGGATTTGCTTGTCTTTGCAAGAGGAGCCACGCAGGCACAGATGCTCATGCGTACACAAAAATGTATGCACACATAAGCCCCCGTGCACAGACCTGGGTGCAATAGTAACCCTGTAGGTGTGATAGAGAAAAGAAGGCACACATAATGAGAGTGTTAAATTGTAGGAAAATGAATTTTAACAACTAGGCAGAGGTAAGTTCAAGAAATCCCAACAAAACCTATATCTCCATCTAAATGGGATTTAGTTCAAATCACTGAACACATTATGTATTTGTGGACTTTATCCTGGGGACAAGAATAAAACAAAAACCACCACAGAATGACACTAGTTAAAATTATCCAGGAAAATGTTTTAAGCAAATTTAAACAGACTGAACAATCTGCTTTTTTAACGTGAGACAGGGAGTCTCAGGGATAAACATTTTACTTGTTTGTGAGGCCCTTAGGGCATAAATAGTCTGGTATCAAAATAGAAAACAGGTATTTAAATATATATTTAAAGCTGTTACAGATTTACATAATTTCTGCATGCTATTGCTTCCCCCTGAAGCACTAGGCTCTGAGCTTCATGGTTGGACCTCCCACCATACACTGCAAGTGAGCTCCTCAGCTGGTGTAAATCACTGTAACTTCCCTCATTTCAGAAAGGGAAAACATCCAAATTATTAACCTACAGGGATAAGTACTCCAGCTGTTGTCTGCTCAAGAAATTTTTGTCAACCAAACAGTTTTCCAAACTAAGTTTATTTTTAATTAGTGCATTTATGTAGCTATATTTGTCAGTGGTGATAAGCTGATTTACACTGGTGGATGACCTGGGTTGCTGAGCGTGTACTTTGTTACACTGAAACACTTGACAGTAACAGCTTTTAACTATCCCTGTGTGGCCCTGATCACAGTTTACTTCTGCTGAATTTCCCATAGTGCTGCTACAAAAGACCTGAAAGAATCGTGAAATATGTGTCATATTTTCAAATTGTTGATATTTTTTAATCTGAAGTTGCCTTCCTGTGCTGAAGGACATTGGGTTTCTCTTCACCTTATGAATATGTTGCTGAATAAACAGACTTAGAACTTAACATAAATTACTTTCTCCAATATTATTGAATCTTTTGTGAAAAATGATTTTTGACTACAGTTACATGGGACAGACATTGCTCAAAACATGCACAAAGTGTGCAGAAGGAGAGGAGAAAAGGGACAGACAAAATGTTTGAATTCATACACTTCAATATTAAAAAAGACAGCATTTAGATTAACATCGTTTTCCCATATCTTTCTCTCACTGCCCCAGCGTTAATGATTAATTCATATTTACACACAGAATCACTGAATTTTGGGAAATATATTAGAGGTTATATTTAATCTCAGATACATTATAAAAGTGAAAACATTCCTATTAAATACAAATGATGAACAATGAGTATAAAAACCTCTATGATACCAGCTCAATTCATCAAAACAAGCCCATCTCTACATAAAAGAATGAAAGCCCATAAGACCAATGACAAGCAGAGACAGGTGGAAAATGAACAGAACAGAACAGAACAGAACAGAACAGAACAGAACAGAACAGAATAGTTCAGTTGGAAAGGACCTTCAAAGGCAATTTATGGACCAGGCTTCTCTCATAGCTTCCTTCCTGCTGGTGTGGACAAGTGCACTGTTCTATCCCTTCAATTTACAAAAACCCATCCCAACCCAACAAAACTCTATGTGTAGAAGTTGGTCTTCCCTCTCCTCCTACTTTTTAAATCAAACACTACAATCCTTATAACCTGAATGGAGTCACTAAACAGGTCACATTTAGGCTCATAAGATTAGGAGAAATTCTTCCAGCTACACCATCTGTGTTCATCTGCATAGGACAAACGACAATTTTCCAAATGATGCAGTATCTAGAATTATTATTGCATGGATGTAGGCCTGCATGAGTACTTCAAGACATATTTTTTGGTTCACCAGAGTTTACTCAATATTTCTTTAATTTCTACAAGCTTCCAACATCTTCAGGCCATTTTAGGCTACTGAATGATATCAAAGTAATTACTTTCCATCCCCACAGAGGAAGGGCAGAGAAAAGGAAAAAGACAAACATACTTTCATCCACTTGATAAAGAAAGATACCTCAGTATTCATCCTCAGGAAATTAGCAATGCTGTCATCTGTGTATTTATAGTCTAAATTAACTCCTACTTTAGATAACATTTTTTTGAACAACCTTCCAAAATATCGACAGTCAACATTGCATGTTGCCTACAGACAAAACTTGGATTTGCACTTATAAACACTAATAAGTGTGTTTGTATGTGTCCACGTGCATCAGAAAATCAGTTTATGCATATAGAACCTATGGAGTAGGAGGGAGGGTCAAATCTGGAGACAAGCTTGAAGCTGTTTCTCTAATTTCAGGGACCCTATTGCTGTCAAAAGGGAACAATTCAGTTTCAGACATATACAAAAATTCAGCATCCATTTTCAGCACTCTGAAATTTCACATGGAAAGGGGCACTTCTTGCCATTTACAAGCCTCCTTAGTGTTTCAAAGCATATGGTATGTAATATCACATGCTGTTCTATGTCTCCTACCATGGGTAGGAGCGGCAGGGTGAGCAGTGGAGCAGAAGGCAGGATTGATTCCAAATTTCCAGGCACTTCTAGTTGGGTAATGTTCCCTCACAGGGAAACAGTAGTAATAAGAAAAATTAACCCCATGTGACAAGTAACATAAACACAGATTTTAACAAAGTCAGCTGATCTTCGATGTCCTGCATGTTAGCTCAAGAGAGCTGGTGAGCTGCTGGCTGCTGTAAAAGTGAGGTCTTGATGCATGGTGCCAACATAATGGAAGCTAAAGCCTTATGCTACCTTTCCATCCACACATGGGATGTTTACAAGAGGTTCAGTCCATCTGCTTCCTTCCCCCCTAGCCCCCCCCCCCCATCACAGTCAAGATGCATATTTTCCCCAAATGAAAACACTTTAAGAAGTATTACTCTGTGTCTTCAAAACAGTGTGATGTGTATTTTACTCATGTCTTCACTATAGACAATTCTCCATGTGCTGTACAACAAGATACTGCTTAGGCAGACACTTGTTTGTCAGCAGATGCTTCTGCCTCTGTTTTCTACTTTAGTGTGTTTAATGCAGGAAAATTGAAGGCGGATTAGGGAAAACCTCAGTTTCTAAAATCTAGTCCCAAATATTATGCTATTTCAGCCTGCCTTAACTATTTACTATGTGTGGTGTCAGTGGTCTAAAACAATACACTTTTTGCATTCTATTTTTTACCTCATAAGGCATCTAATATGCTTATAAAGAGGATCCCTGTATAGTACCTTCTGTGGTTTGTCAAACTACATTAAAAAAATCTGAGGAAACAATTTGTTTAGGATCTACCTTGTATTTAGGAGGGTACTTAGAAAATGGAATAAGAGGTAGAGTACAATGTTGTTTTATTTATACAGACATTTTTACACAACCTTCCCAAAAATTTTACTGAGTAAAATAGGAAAAAAGCATGGCAGTGGGACTGAAAAACAACTGATTGTATTGGAGAGTGGGAGAATATGTTTTCTGATGAGATAAAAGAAGGCATAGTAATATAGGGAAACACACCAGAAACAAACAAACAAACAAAAAAAAACACTAAAAAAACACTAAAACCTCTTCTAGAATGTAGGCATTATAGGAAAGGTTTTCAGAACAAAACTCTGCTGAACATGTAGACAGAGAGGTACTTGTTAAATGATGTAGGAGGAGAAATAGAAGAAGGCAGAGAGACAGAGGGAGAGAAAGAAGGAGGAGAAAATATTTGTGAGAACATTGTTTTGTTTTGGAAAAAAGGATTGACAGGACTTAAAACACAGATCTGAGGGGCAAGCTGATATAGAAATATTGAATAATGAATGTTCTCCGGCCTTGCTCACTCGTTGCACAAGGCTTGGGGTCTTCTACTCGGAGCTGCCCCCAGCCCCATCGGTACTGGTGCTGAGGCTCTGCCTGCCCAGCGCAGGGCTGTACATTGATCCTCCCCAGCTGTATGGGGACCTGGCAGCTCCTTCCTCTACTGCTCCTAGCCCCTCTGGATTGCAGCTCATCCCTTGGGCCTGTCAGCTGCTCCCTCTGCTTGGAATCACCTGGAAACCTGACAAGGTGCATTTTCCATTTCTCCATGTCACTGCTAGAGATATTAAACAGGACAGACCCAAAGGCAGATGCTGTGAAAACCCATGGGGCACCAGTATCCAGGCAGAACTGAACCAGTAGCCACCTCTGAGCCCGAGCACCCAACCAAGTAGGTATTCATCCACCTGTTGGGACATCCATCCTGATCCTGGTATACATCTTGGATACAAGGACATTCCAGGAGGGTGTTGGAAGCCTTGCTGAAATCAACATAAGTAACATACCCTGTTCTTCAATGGGCCACAGATCCAGTCATTTTATCACAGAGAGCAACCAGGTGAGCGACACAATTTTTACCCTAGGTAAATCAATTCCCAGTGTTCCCATCACCATCTTCCTCAAATACCTGGATATGTGCTTCAAGAGGACTTTCTCTGTGATTTCCTTAGTCTTTGATATGGAGCTGACCAACATTTAACTGCTCCAATAATCTTTTAACTCTTTTTGATTACTGGTACAACATTTTATTTTGCCCTTTTGTGACAGATCTTCCCTGCTCTGTTAGTCAGCAGCTTTGTGATGATGTTAGTCATCATCCAGCTCCCTTGGCACCCTGGGATGCAGTCCATCAGTTCCCATGGACTTGTTTTGGTCAAGTTCATGCAAGTAATCCCTGACTAAACCTGCATCCATTGCTGGTTGTTCTTTTCCATAAACCAAATCTGTAAGGGCAGAGCCCTGGATGATTTTGCTGCCAAAGTGTGAGACACAGAAGGCAGTGAGAACCTCACATGTATCTGTGACTGTTATGACCACCTTATTCAGCAACAGACACACATTTTTCTTGTTCAGCCTTTAACTACCAATGTCATCGTAGCAGGTCCTCGTTTCCCTTCACTATCCCTCAACTTCAGCTCCACTTGAGCTTTAACTGTCCTGACACCATCTCTATGTGCCTGGGCAATGTTTCTAAATTACTCCCCTGTACCCTTTTCATGCTTCCACCCCCTGTATACTGTCTTTTTGTGTTGGAGATCCATCATTAGTTCCCTGCTAGCCATGCTAATCTCTGGAGACATATGCTTTGCAGTTTGAGAATGTGTTCTTGTGTATGGACTTCTCCATCTTTACACAGTTCCTCTGTTTGGTTTCGCTCTTTGCTCTATTTTGGAGATGGAATGGTTAGACTTAATGGTTCCAAAGAGTTAACTGAAACCTCTTGTCTCTGTGGACTTTGAAAGCAGCTTTTAATATGATCAGACAAATTGCTAGGCTGTGAGCATTGTTATTTCAGAGTGGCAGGATTTGTTAATTGCTTTTAGGTCTCAGAGAACCCCTTCTGAGATAGAAATCAGTTCTGTGCAGATTGAACATGCACACACAATCAACTTACCTTGGATAATGAAGGTTTTTCTGTTCCAAAATTCTAGATTCAATCATTTTCATTTGTTTGTTTGTTTGTTTCATTATTAAGCCGCTTTTTTAGGGTAACTACTCTGTGAAGTAGAGGCATAAGCTACATGAAAAAAGTTCTTGATCTTCCTGAGGGAATGAAAGTAAACAGCCATGTAAAAACAATCATTTCCTTTCTTCCCTCTTCGTCCATTCATTTAGCTGAGAGTATCCTTGTTTTGCTAAGGGGCGAGTACATTAACTAATACAAGATATAATGGAGAGGATATAGAATCATAGAATGGCTCAGGTTGGAAGGGACCTTAGAGATCCTCTAATCCTGCCACAGGCAGGGATGCCACCCTCTAGATGCCATATAGTGGGAATTAGTCTGGATAAACACCCTTGAAGGAGGTTAGGAAAATACCAGAAATGTGAAAGACAGAAGGAGAGACTCCACAAACAATAAGCTGTTCTGGAAAGGTAAGTGACAGCTCCTAGTTCTTGTTTCACTGAAACAAAACAGTTAAGATTAATGGGAATTAGGAACAGGAACAGATTTCTGGATTTTGTTAGTTTTCTTTAGGGAATGATCAAGTTTTCACAATACTTTCTTATCTGAGTCTTTTGTACTGCTGCTAATTCCTAGGATAAATAATAATTACATTAATTCAAATACTTTGCACTGATAAGAGAGTACCTTGAATCCAAGCAGTATGCCTTTTTTTTCCCTTTTTCTTTTCTTTATTATCATTATAATTTATTTTTATTTTATTTTTTTTCAGATTGCTTTACCTGCCCAATATATCACTCCAAAAGACTGTGTCACTGCGTCAAAGCCACACTTTAAAATATTCATTTGCAGAGGTTGTAGTCTCCATTCATTTTCTGAATCGCTGTTATGTAACAGAGTACATGTCAGTTCCATTGCTTGCTAAATCTCATACAATGCCGTACCAACCCTCAAAATGAACAAGAACTACAACTGTTCACCTCGCCCACCCCCATTTTTTTTTTTGCCTCAAAATTGAGAACAAAAACTGCTTTAAATATTCAAAGTGGTTATGAAGCAATGGAAGGTGAATATGTGATGAGTGTTTTTCAGCAGAGGGTGTTTCCCCCCCTCCGGTGTTTTGAACTGGAATGTTATGTTCCATCTAGTTCTGTACAGCTAGCTGCACCACCTTTAGCCTCTTTTCTAACAGAGGCACAAGATTTTTCCTGACTTTTCTTAGGAAATATTTATATACTTGATAAAATATAAAGATAATTGGACTTATCACCTTTGTTGGTTTGCTGTCTTGAATTGCAACTAATATTTTTCAGACTTGCAAATTAGATTTTACTGCTTTCACTTTCTGTTCTGTTTGTTTCTCTCACACCTCTCTGACCTCTGACTTAAAACAGATTGCAGAGATAATATTATTAAAAGAGTATTTTAAACTTTATTTGTTGTTAATATCCACAGGTAAAAGGTAAAAAGGATAGGTTTAGATTATGAGATATATTACCCAAGCTAAAGCCTTCACCAACTCATATTAAATGTAAGAAAAGATTCTTATATCTTGTTGTGATGCTGTTGGTTTTTTTTTTGGTTTATGAAGAAAACAGAAAACAACATTTGGAGACAGTCCTGGCTGTTTTCAGGAAAATATGTTTTTGGCCACTTCAAAACTTTTAACATTTAGACTAAAATGTTAGGGTAGTAAATTTTACATGTACTTTTCATGATTTCTGATGCCCATTGCACCTGAAATTTTGTAGTATATTAATAATAGAAATCATATATCCTACTGTGTACCTCAATGAATTTTAAGCACTTTAAGTTTTATTCTTTTGTCCTGCTATTCCTTGCATATTTTTAGATAAAAAATGCTTTCTGGGAAGTGATTGCCACATTCAATATTTAACACAATAAGGCCATTTAGGAATTATGTTATTATGTATATATATATAAATACAATAGGCATAATCTACCCAAACTATTAAACCTGTTCCAGATTCTCTAGTTTCCTTGAGACTAGAAGTTCCTATTTTGCAAATGGTGGGAGTTTCACAGTTCATGACTGTTACAGGATTGCATGTCCTGATGTATGTCCACATCACTTGGTAATAATGTCAAGAGCAGTAGTGTCAAGGCTGTCTTCTTGGCCACACTGTTAATTCTGTACTGGAGTAGCTATGCACTCCAGCAGCCTGTGGTTGGCACCAGGCTCAGGCCTAGTGAAGGAAATCCAAGACAGACACATATCCTAAAGATATTTAATTGAAAGGAAAAAATAAGCACTATTTACATGCCCTTGCCTTTTTCTGCGTTCTTGGTCTTAGAATTTGTTAACCATAATATCCTTTTCATCTTACCCTGAAATCAGCTATAACATCAGAATAATGTATACTATGTAGTACATTATTTAACCACTTTTTTTTCTTTTTTTTTTTTTTTCTTTTTTTCCTTAATCCTAATTCAAGCCAGCTAGCCAAAAATGCTTACCATGTCTGGAGCCCAGCTGCTGTCTTGGCATTCTGTATTTATTCCATGATAGAGAACCTTAGTTTTGGCTGTATTGTCCTTTTTCAAACTCTTTGTACATCATCTTTGACAGCCTCACAGAAGTCTTTCCTAGTAAATGGTGAAGATATTTGAGTGCACCATGTTTATCCATTTGTTGTAGTTAATGTATTACTATTCATCACTGTTGCACTTAGTACTATCTGATCAGTTGAGACATCAAAAAATTTCCTCCTATTTTGCAAGTGAGAGAATATGTAATATCATTTGTATTCACCTCAGGCAGAAGCTGAGCCTCTGTTCATTTCACCAAAGAACTATTTATGAGGCTGTAAAAAAGATGAGTTTCTCTGAATAGTCTCCAAATTAAACTTTTAAAAGTTTAATGTTGGCACACAAGAATAATTACAGTTATAAACCATTAAATGTTTAGAGGAAATTTATAGTATTAGAAGAGAAAATTTACAACTGAGGTCAAATGCAATAAATTTCCTCTAAAAAGCATTTCCACAGAAATATTTCTTTCTGACAATTAAAAACCATAGTGCTTTATTAACAACATCAAAATGTAGAGGTGATACCTTTGGATATTATATAAATAAGAAGATAAATATATTTTTAAGATACTGTTAATTAACTCTGCAGAAACAGGTATATATATATGTATATATATAGTCACACATGTATATATATATTTGTTTTGTATTCTTTTCTTTTAATCAGCAAGTGTGGTGCTCTGAGTGCGCTCATTATGTTAGGGTACACATGCATTATAATCTTAGAAGGCAGTCCGATAGTTTTCAATTTTCCTCCAATAATTGTGTTGTTGTAATTACCACATGCCTGGAGGGAGTTTAACATCTATGAAGCTTAGTCAGCCCTTTAGCCAGTCTTTAGCTAGTCACTATTTTTCTTTTCTGTAACATCCACAATTTAACATTATACAAAAAATGTCACTTCAACTCTCCAAATCTTTCCAATCTTAGAGCAAGATTTAGGTGATCTGTTTCTGCTAACCCCTCAAACTACCTAATAAACCTCAATTTTCTAGAAATGTTCTCAAATGAAATTAGTTCATTTAAGGCCAAAAACAAAGCCTATGGAAGGAACTAAAAAGCTTCCTGTTAATTTCTCTGGGTTTTGATTCATGTCAGTTTTCAATTTATCAATTGCATGCAATATCTAACTCTCTTGGAAATCTTTTTATTGTGTCTTTTCAACCAAAATAGTTATGAAACATATTTCTGTTCAGTATTACATGTATAAGTGGAAGCAGAAGCATTTCAGATTCCTTAGCTACCTTTTGATTTCACTGTGTTATTGTAATTTGTTATACATAGCAAACAGTCATATATTCTGTTTACAATTGTTTAGTGTAATGGAGAGAGAAGATCATACCACTAAGAAATTAAATCAGAAGTATTTAGCTAAAGATATAGAGTAGCCTTGAAACATCTTGGAGCCAATTCTGTACCATGTATGATTATGGGCTTGTGCATAACAGTTGGAAGGGGCCGTAACCTTTAGATGTTTTATTACTATAAGCAATGATGTGATTATATTTTGCACAGAAATAAGAACACTTAATGAATTGCTTGTGCAGACTTTGTGTCAAACTTTGTTTCATGTTTACATTGTGGCAGGCAAAGCTGCCTATTACAAAAATCTCGGATTTACAATATCAGTGCAGTTCCATCTCTTGCATGGTTTTTTTTTTGTTTTTTTTTTTGTTTTTTTTTGTTTTTTTTTTAACACCAAAAGCCCTGGGATTAAGGGCTGATTGATAAAAGTTACTGATTCGGACAGTAGTTGGTAGTCTTTGAAAGTGTGAATGAAAAATAAGAAATCTGAATTGAGAGTAAGACTCTTTGTTGTTTCCTGTAGATATAGTCCTCTTCAAGGGGACTTGCGTCTCTTCTCCCTAGAATTCCTGCTGAGAAACTTCCGATTTCATAGACCTCAACCTAAAGTCTCAAAATAACTTAAATGAAGAAAAAAAAAAAGCTTTCCAGTAAACTGGGCACTATGACATCTGACAACAAAATAGAATGATTGTAATGCCCCTAAGAATGACCAGGGAATTAATATAGGATCATAGGATCATAGAATGTTAGGGATTGGAAGGGACCTTGAAAGATCATCTAGTCCGATCACCCTGCTGGAGCAGGAACACCTAGATCAGGTCACACAAAAATGCATCCATGAGGGTTTAAAATGTCTCCAGAGAAGGAGACTCCACAACCCCCCCTTGGGAAGCCTGTTCATGTGACTACTGTCATAGATTGAGTGTAGGATCCAATGGACCTTTGAATGTTTTCTTTTTTCCTTTTGTCATGCTTTCCCTTATCACTCTAATTCATTTCATATCTTTATATATTTGTATGATTGCCTCTTAGTTAAATTTCATCCTTTCCTTTAGAAAACCAGTGAAAAAATTTTGAAATGACCTTTCTGCTCCAATGAGGTGGTTTTGTATGATCAAGGATATAGGAGAAGGTGACTTGTCTCAAACAGTTTATTCATCTACCCTATCTGAATGAGCAACTGATTCAGAACTTGCAGCCTGGTAGCATTTAGTATGTTTAGACTGATCAAAAGTTCTGGACAGGTGAAATCAAGTCATTCTAACAACCTATTTATAGTTATCAAGTGTTGTACGGACTTCAGGTTTTTTGTATGTGATTCTGGCTGCACTTGTATGTGTACTATACACACAACCCAGACCAGATAACTATGATTAGAACATGGATAATTGATGCATCCAAGGCATGTGTGTGTTTGCATTTAATTTTCTCATCCAGATAACCAAGAATGCAATAACAGTTACAGGTTCTACTGAGTGTCAGTAAGAATGTTGCATACCTGGGGAACTTCAGGAACATGTATTAAGCATGTTGCTGATGCACCTTTTGTAGAGAATCAAGAGAAGGAATGAAAAAAAAAAAAGGCAGACAGACAGATGCCAGTATCCCAGTAGAAAATGTAGTCTTCAAATAACTAGCAGCTTAGGGCTACATTCAGAAATAAAAAAGAGGGAGAAGCTCATTAGAAAGAGTCTAACTGGTTTTAACTCTTGTAATGCTTGTTCTTGTAAGGTCTGTATACAAAGGATTTGTTCAGTAATGCAAACAGCTAAGGTACATAAGGTGATGGATGACAGATTATTATAATTTCTGTGTTGTTAGAACCATGGTAGGGCTTCTATAATGCTTTCAAAAGTGTTGCAGTTGCAACTGATGCCATGATCTGTGAGTAATGATCACAACAATTTGTAAACCACTCTAGTGGTTATGCAGCATAGTACAGAAGGACAAAAATGGAAAAGGAGTATGGAAATCTAGTGTACCTTTTTTACCTCTGATACTCCAGCAGATGAAAAGTCTGGCTAAATTTCAAAAAGAAAGAAAGAAGCTACATTAAAATTCTTTTTTCACTTCTTATTCTATGTAACCCTGTGTAGCAGTGCATCTTGGAAAACAAATAAAAGTAAATTTCACAAAGTCACCAAGATTCTTGGTCACCTTTACTAGCTTTCACCATCAATTCACAGAGAGCCCGTAGCCAAGAACAGAGTAGCTACCTGCTCACACCTCCTTCTGGGATTTATGTGTTAAAGTACCACGTTGCTTCCCAATAACTGCAGGCATGGAGAGCTATCCTATCTATTTTTTTGTGTGTGTGTGTGTCTGCACATTATGGAAGGCAGACATACATAGCTTAGAACTTATCACAGCCTAACTACTACCAACTCACATAGCGGCCATTAAATACATTAAATAAATTAAACATACATAAATAACATAAATAAATTAAACATAAACATACATTAAATACATTAAATAAATAATTACTTGCTCCAAAACTAAGGTACCTGCACATTGAGAAAAAAAGAGGAAAACTCTGGTTTTCTGTTGTCTGTACAATTAGGGCATTAATGAGGCAAAAATGGTAAATTTTTCCAGGTCTGTGTTGATCTTATGCATATCTACCTGTACTACTCTTTCAGAGGTTGGAACACTGGGGAGGCCAGAGAACTTTAAGGTCTCTTGGCAAAGTCAGATTCTTCCAGAGGTGCTTCTGAACTTGGTCTGCTGAAGCTAACTACAAAGAAACTTAGTCAGCAGTAACACCAGGCAAGGGAAAAGAAATTGGAAGATGATAGTAAGATTCTTTGATTCTATGAAGTGAGAAAATATATTAGGGGGACAAACTGTGTAGGAAGAATAATCAAGGAGGTGATTAGCAAATAAATTTGCAAGTTATTTCAATGTAAGTACTCCGTGAAAGGAAGTTGTGGGTCAAACCTTCTGCAGATATTTTTGAAATGCAGCAGTGCCTCTCCAGTTTAGATGGAAAGCACCAGTTCCAGTTAATGGTTGTTCTTCAGGTCATTGGTCTACCTTCACATGAACTCAACGTCTTGAGTCTGAAAGCCTGACTTTGTCCTTCAGACAATTTAGGAATTAAGTCCATAAAGAAGAGGCCTTGAATAGACCACAGTCAGCAAAATGATGTTCTTGTGCAGTAAATGGAGAAAACAATGGTTTGGCTTTTTTTGAAGAGAAAAAATATCTGCAGCTTTATGATAGTCATATCAATTGACTGTCAATTGACAGTTAAAAGAGAGTTTATTGAGACTTAATAGGAAAGATGATGTATAATCTTTAATACAAAAAAAATGACATGTAATCTAGTTAAAATTATGGGACACAAATATAGATAGAAAATTAGATTTTCCACACATAAAAATTTTAAGGAAAAATTTAGGCTCATAATTGGAATTTTAAAAGCCAACAACATTGAGTTAATAATTGTGACAACTAATAGAGTATCTAACTAAATGTCATTATTTTTATTAATTGATATTTAATATTCTGTAGACTGTCTTGGCAAATGTTAATTAAATGCCAGAAAATTCCTTACAAATTTTAACATATTAATAACCTTAAATTATGCCTTTACTGCTTACATAATTGTAAGTTAATTACATAGCTACATACTTACTCTCTACCCTTTACATGGAGCTCAAGAGTATAAGGTTTCTTATGGGTCACTAAACTCACCTACTTATTAGCTACACAAATGGAAAGCAAGGGACAATGCTGTATAATCATGTACATATTAATTTCTGGGCAAATCCTTGTTCCAAAGTAATTTGAATCAGGTCTCTAGTTGTCTGCTATTGGGAAAAAAAAATAAAATAAACAACAACAACAAAAGAACTCAGAATATTTATTTTCTTGATAATCAAATGATAATCAAAATCATGCAGCTGTGTTTGATGACTAAGTAAGAGTTGCCATTAACTAGCTTTAAAGTTTACAATTTTCAAGTTATTCGGAAAAAAAAGAGAATAGAATTCAGGTCAGCATGAACAATTACCCTATTATCAAAGTAATGCACATATTTATTGTTGGGAAAGTTAATGAGTATTTCTAAACAAATTTGTACCTCAGCCCACAAGATACTTCTAATCTCCAAATAAAACAACTTCATCATGAGCAAGGCTCACTACTAATCAAAAATACAAACAAGTCCAGGACTCTTTTCTTTCTTAAGGACAGACTTTTTTCCATGATTCTTATGTAGATTTCTTGGGCCCCACATCTAAGGGGTAGATATGTACATGAAGTATTGTGTCTGTTTTGTTGTTTAGGTGTTTTGGGACTAATCAGATTACAGCTTCTTTCTCTGTAAGAAGAGATATACACAAATACTGAATTATATATGTCTACTATCTCAGTACATATATTTTTCTTTTCTTTCTTTCTTTCTTTCTTTCTTTCTTTCTTTCTTTCTTTCTTTCTTTCTTTCTTTCTTTCTTTCTTTCTTTCTTTCTTTCTTTCTTTCTTTCTTTCTTTCTTTCTTTCTTTCTTTCTTTCTTTCCCTTCCCTCCCTCCTTCCTTCCCTCCTTCCTTCCCTCCTTCCTTCCCTCCTTCCTTCCCTCCTTCCTTCCTTCCTTCCTTCCTCCCTCCCTCCCTTCCTCCCTTCCAAATGTAGATGTCATTAATATACAGACTAAGGATCCATCAAAGATGGAGACCTAATTATCTACAGTCATTTGTGTTTGCACTTTCATTGTGTGAATTGGCAGTTGTCAGACCTACTCCAGTGATGTACATGAATGACTTCTACCCCAGTGGGTTAACTTCTGTTTTCTGTAGTTTCTAAACTAGATAAATCTATGAGTTCCAGGTGGGGTTTGAGGAAATTTCAGGTCAGTGAGTAGTGCTGGCAAGTCAAATTAGTAACTGTAAACTCATTATTTTTCAGAGCAATATTTTCCCTTATTATTAATAATATATATATATTTATTTATTTTTGAAAAGGGATATTAGTTCGTCTAAACTATGGGGCCAGGTATTCCTTTGTTTGTGCATTAGACAGTCTACAGAAAAAGTAGACAGAGATGTTTTGCAGAGCTCACACATATGCCATTCTCTCTTAACTACCTGAAAATATGGAAACTTTGTCAGCTGAGTTAAAACTTTGCCATCTGGTTTACGATGCAGGGTTTTAATAATTCAGCACAAGGACAGTGTGTTAAAAAGAGAAGGCTGCCAGAAAAGACACTTGGGTGCATTCATTTTAATCCATGGCCTTTCCCTTCTCAATGTGGTTGTTTGCATATCTTGTATTTTTCTCCCCAAACAGATCATTTCTCCTTTGATTGTTGACTACAATCATTTTCTTTCTCTGATTTTTTTTTTTTAATTTATTTAACTCTTATCTATGAAATAATGGAATTAT
This sequence comes from Anser cygnoides, assembly GCF_040182565.1. Classification (NCBI taxonomy): domain Eukaryota; kingdom Metazoa; phylum Chordata; class Aves; order Anseriformes; family Anatidae; genus Anser; species Anser cygnoides. The sequence goes on along the minus strand of NC_089912.1, from coordinate 13,168,463 downwards.
TGTTGATTACGTTAGGAAGACTTTAGTGAACTAGATTTCTGCTTCCTTTCTTTGATTTTTTATTTTTATTATTTTTATTATTTTTATTTTTCAAGATTGCACTTCCAAGTCTGAGTTCTTGTAAGTCAAGTAGTTAAAAGTTGGAGAGAAGTTTTTCCCTGATGGTATGGATTCATCTGGAAGTCCTTTCAGAAAAAATAATAAATAAATAAAAAATTGAACAAAGCACAATAAGTGAAAGGTGCAGTGAAAACAGTGTCTTACAGACGGAATTTCTCTGGGGATAGCAGTCATGACAAAACTGTGTGATCTGTTGTAAGGTGTTGAGGGAGACCCTGGTCTCAGAGCAGTTGACAGAAATGTATCACAAACTAGGCCTTCAAATTAAGGCCTCGGCATAAGATCTCATTCTGTAAGCTGATCATTGGCTATGCTTCATAAGTAAACTGGTTCTTCAGTAAATAGGTTGCAACCACAGAGAGTGAAGTACATTACAGACAAGCTCCCACTACAATTTTTCAGTTGTTCCCTATTGCAACCTCTGAAAACCCTTTTTTCCTTCTCTCCATCCCTAGAAACAGAATCTTCAACACCAGTCCCCTGCTGCATGTAAGACCATATGATCATTCAGGAGTATTTGTCCTCTCAACTATCTCTTTCTTATGTTTTATTACTGCCAAAGAGTAACTTTCTTTTAAGCAACTCTGGTGGTTTCTGTCTGTGTATCCTGGCATCATTCTGAACTTTACCTGTGCTTCTGGTTTTGTTGCCAAGTCTTTTTTCACCTCACCTCTTCTATAGTCCTAAACAAGAAGGTTCATTGGGGCCTGCAAGATTTATGGTGGTTTCTGACCCATTGCAGATGGAATGCTGTGGTTTGCAATGACTTGTGTGACACCTGTGTCAGAATTACCCCTCACTTGCTTTTGTTCCTTCCTTTGTTTTTGTGATAAAGTTCAGCTCTTTGAGCTTCCTTATAACTAGCATGCTGTTTCTTGTTTGTAATTTGGGTTGCAAAGGATGTTCCTTATGTTAATTAGTGCTTTGCTTTTCTGGCTACTTTGAACTACTCCCTGAACTTTGGGGAACATCTATTAGAACAATCTAACTTTTCTTTCACCCTGTCTCTTCTGCTTTGTCTGTTCATCTTCTGTCTTTTTAGTGATGCTCCTGTTCTGTTTGCCTACACAAGGAAAGATCTTTTGCTCAGACTGTTGAGGGACCCAGCTGGGCACAGATACTGAATCACAGGATCACAGAATGGTTGAGGTTGGAAGGGACTTCTGGAGATCATCTAGTCGACCCCGCCTGTTAAGCAGGGTCACTTAGAACATGTTGCACAGGATCACATCCAGGTGGGTTTTGAATACCTCCAGAGAAGGAGATATACTGACTGTACTGTTGCGTATTGCAGGTGTACAGAGTGAGTAACGCATCTTTCAAAGTATGATGCAATTTTTTTTTTTTGCTTTCTTTCCACTTCACAGAATTGGAAGTTTTACCCTCCTGTGAGTTATGAAGCATGCCATTAATAATGAAATAGAGACCACTAAACAATTGTCATCCATGTGTACATGTTACTACAATAGATGAATAAGTAGGAGCTGTGGTCAGAGGTACTGATATCCTCTCTCTCCTCCTGATCTGTTAATGCTGCATATAGTATTGCTGCTAGCACCTGTTGCTGCTTCTAGACAGCATACAACTGTTGCTTCAGTAGAAAGATCATCATTTTGTATTGCTCACCTTTGTCTTTGATACTACAAAATGAGCGTTGGATGAAAAGGGCTTGGATAAGTTGTCTATAGAGAGCTCAGTGAATCAGAATAATTTTAGACATTCATTGAATTTAGTGGCTGGGAATCCACAGCAATCCTTCCTCTGAAAACAAACCTGTTATTTTTCTTTTCATTTTATGTTCTAGTAACACAGTGGCAGAAGAGATATTTTTTATATATATATATTTATTTGCATACATGGTCATTCATTTTCCAATTTGGGCTTCCTGCTTACTGTCTTAAATCCTACTGTCTTAAAGCCAGAGATCACTACAGATGGAGCTGGTAAAATATAATAGAATTGAAGAATTCTGTGTTAAGATTACTTATTTGTCATATCATGAGGAGATTTTAAGATTACTTCCTGAACTATTTTTTAGTAGTTAAGTGTAGAGAGAAAGTAGTAGCCTTTGCCTCATTACACACCTTTTTTTTTTTTTCTTCTTTTTTTTCTTCAAAATTTTCAGTTGAGAAAATGTGTTTGTTATTTCATCTTTAGGTACTTTTTGTTAATATTTTTATAGGATTTTCAATATGAATAACAATGTATAATAGGTAGATTTGATCTCACTTTTTCTCTGTTTTCATACATTAAATGAAAATATATAGATATATGAATACACTAAAAGTTTTCATTCCCTTTTCTTTTAGCTTTATCAAAGTTTTAAGTGTTTGAAAAATTGGGTCACAATAGAGTCAGTGAAACTCTAGCTTTGCAGGGACTGCTGTTTAAAATCTTTAGGGAAAGCAAAGGGTTTAAACCAAACTTCAACTGTTTATGCTTGCTTATCCTGTAACCAATTGTGTAACTCCACAAAAATTTTAGTAAAAAATGTCATTGGGCATCTCTTGTCACCTATAATAAAACAAAATAACCAGATTCTTTTTTATTTTAACCATCTGTGTTTTTTGCAACAGTTGTATGTTCACTTAGGTCATCTGAAGGTGTATTCAAGGCAAAATTTTGAAACAGTTTGCAGGGGTTATCTCATTAATATTATTCAATACCACAAACAGCATAATTTTTCATAGTGCCTCTAATCTAAGTGGAACTTTAAAAATTACAGTTGGTTAAATTTGTTTTGCTCTTTCCAGTAGGGTCCTGATTTCATATCGATTTAAGCATATCTAAGTATTACAGCTAATTTTATGTGTGATATTATATGATTTCTTATGTGATAGTACACTACATTATTATTTAGCCTTCTTTAACTATCTGCCTAATATCTAAATACTTCTTTTGCAATTCTTGTGTTATAAATTTGATACATTTTTGTAGTTTTGTCCTTAGATTTTGTCCTGTTTCAATCTGAATAATGTGGATTAATTATCTTGCTTTATTCCAGCTTCATTACAAGTGATTTAGCTTCTCAGCCTGTGTAGTTTAATCTGATTTTTTTAATGAATTTTATTTTTCTAAATGAAAATCACTACTTCAGAAATAATAACCCCAAATTTTTTACATGAAAATTAAAGGGTCGGATCTAGACAGGTTTGTGTGTATGTGTGTTCTCTCTCATTTTAATATTTAGATATAATGTAATAAATTTATCTTGGGGTGTTTGCTGATTTCACACTGTTTGGAAGTTGTTGACATCCATAAAATGTTTTCCTATCAATTTTTATTACAGGTGAGTTAGAGAAGACAGAAAACTCTTAGTCATGATATGTGGTATTGGAACTAAAACATGCTCAAGTGCTGACTTTCTCTGCATAGAAAATATTTTGCTCTCCCTGGTAGAATTACTTTGAAGCTCTTTCACAGCCATTGAGGTCTTTACATTAATATAATTATACTGATGGACTGTGAAAAGAATCACAGAATCACAGAACCATAAAATCATCTAGGTTGGAAGAGACCTCCAAGATCACCTGGTCCGACCTCTGTCCTAACACTAACAAGTCCTCCACTAAACCATATCACTAAGCTCTACATCTAAGTATCTTTTAAAGACCTCCAGGGATGGTGACTCAACCACTTCCCTGGGCAGCCCATTCCAATGCCTAACAACCCTTTCAGTAAAGAAGTTCTTCCTAATATCCAACCTAAACCTCCCTTGGTGCAACTTTAGCCCATTCCCCCTCGTCCTGTCACCAGGCACGTGGGAGAATAGACCAATCCCCAGCTCACTACAGCCTCCTTTAAGGTATCTGTAGAGTGCGATAAGGTCGCCCTTGAGCCTCCTCTTCTCCAGGCTAAAGAACCCCAGTTCCCTCAGCCGCTCCTCATAAGACTTGTTCTCCAGACCCCTCACCAGCTTCGTTGTCCTTCTCTGGACACATTCGAGCACCTTGATGTCGTTCTTGTAGCAAGGGGCCCAAAACTGAACACATTACTTGAGGTGCGGCCTCACCAGATCTGAAAAATTTATGCATGTAGAGAAATATACATTAAAGTGAACAAATACTATTTTACTTCCAATAAATTTTGAGTCATATGTATATATTGCAGGTACTGCAGCTTTAAACAGGTTAAGCATAGAGTAATTAAAGTTCTTTTATAATCTGTTATATGAAGACACACAATGAGTAATAACACTTTATTTAACCAGTTAGTGTTGACACACTGGCTGCAATTAGAGTATTTCTAGTCATTGTCCTGTGTAAAATGAATATAAAAAAGTGAAGCTAAAACATGTTATATGAATACATACTTAGGGACATATTTTGAGTAATGTTGAAATTGTGGGATAATCACTGTAATGCTGTAGGAAAAATTTTCAAATTAAACATTAGTATAATAAACAAAGCATTTAAATTTCCATAATTTATGCAAATGGCCATCTCCTTCAGAAAATCTGCATATAGCACTTTCATTTTCAGGTCAGCTAGTTTCAGAAGTGCAAAATTCAACATTTAGGGTTCTTAGATTTGACCTCCAAATGATTTCTAGCAGGAAATCATAATTTGTTCATTGTATAACTTAATTTTACAGAGGAGAGTTTTGGGAACAAACAAGTAAACCACAGAAAACATACACAGAATAATTATTCTTATTTTTCTCTTTACATTATGATATGAGTTTAAACTTGTCTGCAGGTGTAATGGGGTTTATATAACTCCATTCTAATTACTGAAACTACCCTTAGTGTTCTTGAAGTGCAGAAAACTACAGTTGCTTTTTACTCTTTTGACCTTAATCACCATTTCTTCACGGCGTGACATCTTCCATCCGGGTATTTTAGATTTTTCTTTTTTTCCTAGTCTCAGGGAAAATATTAACGAAAGAAATGTTGTAAATATAAAAGAGGTCTTTTAAAGAATGCCACCACTTTGCTGACATTGTTTCTTCCTAAATCTCCTATGCCATGTATGCAGATTTCAGTTCAAGAAACTGAAATCCTTGCTGTAGACAGGTTGAAAACATACTACTCTACAGTACTTATTTTGCAAAGTCCAGATTAGGAAAGATTTTCAACCTAACATAATTGTCTTCACTGTCAGTTTGCATTGCCAGTGATTTGGGTCAATTTTTAAGATTTTATTTTAATTGCAGCAAAAATTGCAGAAAAAAAATTAAATCATTTTTATATAAAATATCATCAGGAATATTTCTCTGCCTCTGAAAGAACAAGATAACCTTATTCATGATACTGACATTTAAAGAAATATCTTACTTCTTATGCTGGAAGCATCAATGAATCTGTTATAAGAACTCTGTTTCCCTCCCAGTTATTTACCAGCCTTTTAGGTGATAATTTTATGAGTACGTAGCATGGTATTGATTTGTAAGGAAATCCAGTGAATCCAATTGATTGGTATGCAAGGGGTTAAATCACCATGCTTAGCAGCAGATGTGTAGGTCTTCTCCACTGTGACTCTACAGAAGTGTCTTGTTAACTCTGCACACATTATGGACAATCTGCTGCTCTGTTGAAGCAGTAAATATTTTCTTAAGACCAGCAGTATTTGTAAGATAGTTCTCAGACAATGAGGTGGTTAGTCCTGCACCAATCTCAAGTGACAGCACTGCTGTCAATGCTGTATCTTTGCCCTCGCTGGATTTTTTTTAATGCTGGGTAAATAAACACAGTTCTATATCAGATTTCCATTTTCAAATGGATAAGAAATCTTCAGTTTTGCTATAGCTCCTTAAAAAAAAAAAAAATTGGTGATACACTGTCTGAATAAAAGAGCAGTTCCTTGACAATTCACAGGTGTCAAAGTGTCAAAAATATAATGTGAGAACACAAAGAAAAAAATGAAAGAAATTGAGAATAGCAGATACAATCAGATGTTTTAAAATTATATGAAAACAAAAACACTTAAAAATTGTTCTTAATAGGTCTATGTAATATGGAAAAAGAAATGGATATCAGGCAAAAAGGTCTAGAGAAAGATTTAACAAAACTGTTAAGTAAAATAACTTAAAAAATCTCGCCTAATACCAGAGCATTAGGGAGCAGAGGACAAAAATTAGAAATGGGAAAAGAGAAGTTGTTGCTGAGAATATAGTAATAAAGTAATAAAGTGATATTTAAGCAATTGGCCTTTTGGAACTCATTTCCTCATAAAGGACCAACTAGAGCAAAAATTTGAACATAAATATATCTAATAAGAAAGTCTGAACATTTTATGAGGAGCAGAGGACTGAATACATTTTTTCCTCCTTGCCGATTTACCCATGCTCATCAGCTACCCACTGAGATCAACAGAGAAACATCATTTGATATTTGTGGACTCTGGATCTTAGCCTGAGTGAAATAACACATTAAACTCGGTAAACTGGTACTATACCACTTACATAACAGTCCAGAGTTGTTTTGTAATGACTCATTGGACTGCAGGAAGAAGTGGTTACAAAATAGGAGATGTGTGTTGATGTCACAGAATATATGCAAGTAAATTACCTTACTTACCCTGGCTGTTTCTCAGCCTGAACAATGATGAGTCAAAGACTCATGTATCATGTATCCCCTTTTAGAAAATAAGATCCTCACAGCTGTTTATGTAAACAGAGATTTATTGAAACATTGGAAACATCTACATCTGTTCCTACTCTTGCAATGGAAATCATTTCGCATTCGTTGCCCTTTTCTCCAGTGGTGAGCTGAACTTGTTCTCTAAACCATCATGATAACACACAAATTATAACAACCCACTGGTCAGGCTTTATTGTATATCTGCATGCTGTAAACAAGCTTCCACAGGGTATTCTTTCATTTTCATGAGGAGCATAAAGAGCTTAAGTAGATTTGTGCATTACATAGACTAAGGCCCCAGTGACTTTACTGAATTTCTGTAAATTATTTGCTTTGTATGTGGCCTTAGGATTTTCTTGAGCCTATAAAATAAAATACAAGTGGGGTTTCAACACTAGGTACAGGGCAGATGTTACTCTGTATAAAGGACTGAAAGTCTTTCTCACCATAAACTATATAGAAAGGGACACAGTAAAAACAAATGTGAAAGATTCACTATAAAAACCCTGATTTATGATGGTTTTAATAAAATCCTGTTCTGTAAGCATACCTGCCAGACCAGTAATTTTGTCAAAGTTAGTTAGCTAACTAAATACTTGAATTTCTAGGGTTAGATAAACTTTTGAAACCTTGTTTATATCCATAAATTTAGAAAAGCAGAGAGGAAGATAATAGTAATAATAAAAAATCAATACTTAAGGATTTCTTCTCCTTCTGAAACCTAAAAAGGAAGGAAGGGAAGGGAAGGGAAGGGAAGGGAAGGGAAGGGAAGGGAAGGGAAGGGAAGGGAAGGGAAGGGAAGGGAAGGGAAGGGAAGGGAAGGGAAGGGAAGGGAAGGGAAGGGAAGGGAAGGGAAGGGAAGGGAAGGGAAGGGAAGGGAAGGGAAGGGAAGGGAAGGGAAGGGAAGGGAAGGGAAGGGAAGGGAAGGGAAGGGAAGGGAAGGGAAGGGAAGGGAAGGGAAGGGAAGGGAAGGGAAGGGAAGGGAAGGGAAGGGAAGGGAAGGGAAGAAGGGAAGGGAAGGGAAGGGAAGGGAAGGGAAGGGAAGGGAAGGGAAGGGAAGGGAAGGGAAGGGAAGGGAAGGGAAGGGAAGGGAAGGGAAGGGAAGGGAAGGGAAGGGAAGGGAAGGGAAGGGAAGGGAAGGGAAGGGAAGGGAAGGGAAGGGAAGGGAAGGGAAGGGAAGGGAAGGGAAGGGAAGGGAAGGGAAGGGAAGGGAAGGGAAGGGAAGGGAAGGGAAGGGAAGGGAAGGGAAGGGAAGGGAAGGGAAGGGAAGGGAAGGGAAGGGAGAAAATGCACAAAACAGTTCTCTGACAGTCACACACATCAGGTTCTAATTCATGAAGATCCCAGTAACAGTCATCTATAAATTCTCTGTGTGAATATACTGGTACATTTTATGTGCGGTACTCTCCAAAAGACCAAAAAAACCAGCAAGATCTTGGTTCTACCTGTGTCAACAGATAATCTCTGTTATGTTCACCATGACTGGCTAGTACATGTATTTCTGTTACCATAACCAAAGAAAGCAGAAATATTTCCCAAAACTCAAGATGCTCCTGCTAAAGCTACTTTTTCTGTGTCAGAGTCTGCTGTTTCATGTTTTGATTACTTTGGAAATGAAAATGAAAAGAAGGCAGAAAGAAAATGAAGACTGGAATTACTATATGTTACGGATCTATTATTTTAATGAATTTTAAACATTTGCATATAAATTTATTTTGTGAATTGTTCATATCCCCAAAAGACATCAGTATTGAGGTTAATCAATAATTTAGCTACTGGTAAAAAAATTCTAAACCAGAAATAGTATTTTTGGGGAAAAAGAAAAAATAAGAGTTCGTGGGGGAAAGAGGGAGAGAGAATAGAAAATTTCTTCAATCAAATCACCAAACTTCACAGAACCCAGTAAGCATTGTCCAATACAACTTTTTGTAATAATTTCCTTTTACCAGATAGAACATGAAACACTGATGTAAATGCAATTAAAAAACTTCTGTAGAAGTAAAGTCCTAAACTGTTGATATTCCTCTAAAACGCAATGAACCAATGAAAAAATTACACAGAGATTTAAGAAAAAATGTTAAAAAGATATGAAATTTATCTAATCATAAGCAAATATTTATCCAGTTCAAACTGAACTACAAACATGACCATGGGACTCATTTAGACAACACATTTTCTATGAGAAAATATAGCTATACATAGATTTTTTTTTTCAGTTGATTTCTATAGAGCCTTTATTTTTGTGTGTGTGTGTGTTTGTTTTGTTTTGTTTTGTTGTTAAAGTACTAACCAATCTACAATTTCAGGCTCACTGACAGCTCTTCTTGTTACAAGTTTTGCAGATAGTTAAAGCTAATTTCCAGATTATTTACTAAGAAAGCTAACTATGTGGCCTGATTGTCTTTATCTTCCATTAATTTCTTTGCCAAACACATCTGGACAAGCAAGATCATCTCTGTAGGTGCCTAATGTCATCAAATCAAGGCTGATCAAACTTCTAAATTTCATCTTACAAAATTCATTCTGATATCTACAGAGTACAAAACAGAAATGTTAAAACATTTATTTAATTGTTTAAACAAATTGAGCACTGATACACTGTTACAAAATTACAGAACAGATAACATTGTAAGGTTTTTATTTAGCAATGTTTGGAAGAAATACTTTTTCTCTCAGTATGACTCAACAGTAGTCGATCTATATGATAACGTTAGGCATTACCCGTATCCATGGTTATGAACTTCATTTTAAAGGGAAGCATACAGTCTTTACATAGGTTGATGGTTTCCTTGTAATTATTTCCTGTAATTTTACTGTAACCATATTCCATTAATTTTTTATTCTTTACTTTACAGTTATAATGAAGTTCAGCAAATTACTAAATTTAAGCATTAATATAAAACAAATAATTGATTGTCCTTTTTTATGGTGAGAAAATTGGCTGCAAGTATCTCTCAAAATTCTCATGCATGTTAATTATTCTAAATTATTCGTGATTTTCAATGGTTATTCATATAATTCAAAATATATATTCTACAGTTTCAATTTTGGCTTGTATTGCTAACCAGTTTAATTTGTTGTTCTTGCAAATTCTTTGTTATACTGACTGACCACAAAATTTACACTTGCGTGTTTATCTGCAATATACCAATGTTAACTATTTAGATATATTATCTGTTCAGAAAAAAATAGCAGTAGCATTGCACACATTAATTTAATCCATAAAAAACACTAATTATCACATACTTAATGTATATATATATAAATATAATTCCTAAATTTGCATGATTTTGCATGATCATGAACCGTGATTAAGTTCATAGTTGAATTAAAGTAAACCGTCATTAAAGGATTCTGGAATACAGCCGTTTTTCATGGGATATTCCAATGGTTTTCACATTGTTTTGCTTAACATTTATTCAGGTTTCATTACAAGCCAGTTTTAAAAATGTAACTTTTTTCTGCCAACATCTTGCAAAGCATAATATCTGTCTTGCAAAGAGTAATACCTATATGATGTACATGCTGCTGTAGGGGAATGGATGCTTCCCACACTGATGTGGATATGAGGTGGAAAATTTTAATAAAAATATTTTTGGTTTTCTGTTGACAAATACATACTCCTTGGACAAGAAAGCTGAAATGTGTCTTCTATTTCCTGATATTGCAAACACTGTGTTAGTTCAGTAAGCCGAGAAATAAATTCTATCCCTTTGTGGAGCAAAATGTTTTGGATAGTACTTAATCCTCTGGAGAGCAGGATGAAGGAAAAAAAGGTATGTCATTATATAGGAAAAAATTAATTGTATTATGTTGAACAGCAGAAATGTCATCAGATTGAAAGTCTGTTCAGTTGGTTGTGTAAAGACTAACATATACATTTACCATTAGTTTTTTTGACACATCAGTAAAACTACTTGAAATGTACAACAATCTGAAAAAAATATTTTTGCCTACAACATTCTTTTCTTTTTTTTTTTTAACTTCATAATATTTATAGCACAATTTTTTAAAGTGCCCAAGTAAATGAAGTATAAGTTCTGTTGACTTTTAAAGACCAATGAGTTAAAAAAGCCTACAGTCTTAGGAAATATTTGGTCAAATAAGTATTTCAAAGGATGGTCTATGTATCTCAGTCAAATTGAAAATTAACTTAGTATACTCAAATCTTCAGGAAAAAAAATAAAAAATGTAAATAACATTTGAGCTTTCCTTTTGAAAAGTTTGCACTTGTTCCTGACCATGCTGAAGCTGATGGTCTTATTCTTACAGAACAAGATGACTGATCTGAAAAAGCTTAATTATGTTTGTAGAATAATTTTTAGAGCTGTGGCAAATTAGCTGTATGAATGTTATTGTCCATTGTTGCAATAACATTGCAACAAGTTTGCAATGTTAATAAAAAAAAAAAAAGCAAGTTTGAAATTTAGAAAGAAAATAAAATATATATATATTTTTTATTAATGTAAAATAACTCTGATAAATCAAGAAACTATTACTGACAACAGAAAAAGAAAGCGAGGGAGGCGGGGAGGGAGTAAAGGTTGTAGCTCTTGACTTAATACCTCAAGAAGAATTCACCTCCATCTGGTCTGAGAACTCTATAATCAGTTGTGACAGGAATAACTATTGCTGATCTCGAATCTTGAATCAGCTTTCATCCAACCACAGATGACTACTTCAGCCTTAAGATATTACTGAAGCTTTTTGTTGGGACCACATAACAAAAACTTCATATGTTGCATTGATTTTTCTGAAGCTACTCAGGGTAATATAATTTTCTCTCATTTCAAGGTTTTCATGAATTCCTGGCCTTTCTTATGTGAAAAGAAGTAATCTTTCTCATTATTTTTCTTGACCATGTGCTTTTCACAAAATTCTTTACTGATGATCTGCTTGCAAAATCTTGTAATTGTTTTGGTGATTGGTATTAAAGGAGCAGAAACAAAGTTAATGTATATGTAGGTAAGCATAGCAAAGGGCTTGACAAATAAAACATAAAACATATTTCAGTACACAAGATGAATAATTAGGTTTAAAAGTTTTCTTTAAGGCTTTTTTTTTCCTTGTTCATATTTCTTGTTACAATTTGAAATATCACATTCATAAATTAAGTATTAATATATAAGGTAGTAAAATGTTATCTTTTTTAAGTAGCAGATATTGTGCACATCCATTTGCAATGCATTCTCAATAATGCACTTAATTCAAGAAATTCAACTTTCATTCTTATATTATGCTTTCTGGAATGCTGAAGTGTTACATGCTTGCCCATGCACCTTCTCAGGTTCCCTAGTTCATTCTAAATCCTCTTAGACTTAAATAATCTTTTTCTGATAGTGAAACTATGTTGTGGCACTTCCCCCTCAGGAGTCCATAATACACATTAAAATAGGATGAATATAATGCTTTGCTCCAAAGAGGATTACAGGAAAGGTGCATCCGCTAAATCAGAGAATGTACACAGAGTGAAATGAGAAATCTTGATTTCTTCATTTCACCCTAGAAACACCTGTCATACATAGAAATTAAAGAAAAGCAGTTGACTAATTAGAGAAACAAAGTTGCTAGTTTCACTGGCATGTTTTAAGTCTGACTACATATTTTGTCAAGTATTTCCTGCCTTGGGTAAGTCTTATTGAGTCTAGTATTTAGGATATTGTTTTGCTCCACAATAATTCCACAAAAAAAAAAAAAAAAAAAAAGATTTTCTGCAGTTTCTTCAAGCCAACCTTCCCTTTTATCAAAGCAAGAAATTAGAGAAGGAAAATATAATTTTCAAAATGTTTCTTCTCTTTTCTAGCTCTATCTTTATTTACTTGTTACAAACAGGTGCTTTCCAATGCATTTCTGCTTTATTTTTCTGCTGGAAACAAATGACCAGCATAAAACTTAGAATGAGAAATTCTGCAGAAGTTCTTATTTATGCATAATGAATACATATGAACCTTAAATCTTGTTTGATGTTGTATATAAATGTCCTGATCTGGTGAGTACACTTTGGTTGAATAAAGTAACCCTTGGTATAATACCATTAGTACAACTGTATATGTCTGTAAATTTGAACTGTGTGAGGGTTTTTGAGGATATATTCTTAAAATAGGTTGTTACAGCCAAGATTTCTGTTGGTCTATTCATGAAAGAAAAGAAAAATAAAAAAGTTACCTACCCAGTAAAATTAGTGTTTGTTTGTTTGTTTGTTTGTTTGTTTTTGTTGCTTGTTTTTTCCAAAATGAATTGTGCAATGTGTTTAACAGGAGAAAAACATAGAAGAGAAAGCCATGAGTTATACTGGTGGAACTCTAGTACTAGGTCTTTCAGACTAACAATTAGGCTACTTTTGTACATTCTCTTTAATTTTCCATTAGTGAGAAAGCAACATCAACAAAAACAATCTTAAAGTTCTGTTCTTTGAAGTAAGCTGGAAATTCTTCACACCTGAAGTAAATATATCTACAGAGAGAATTACAGTTATGTGAACATATAAAATATAATATGGTATATATAGAGAAATACATAATTTTATTGTTATGTAATAAAAGGATGTTATAATTAATAAACACTTTGTCTCAGAAAAGCAGAATCACCAACTCTGGTGGAGTGGCTTGGGATCACAGATTTAGCAGTGACAGAATAGGTCATCAATTTCAGTCCCTTGCAATTTGGTGTGATGAAATCATGGACATGTAGGTACCCAAAGGACCATCACACCACTTCCCAATATCATATCCCAGTCTCCTCAAAAGTATTGTAAATGGTAGACTTGACTGTGTTAGATTAACTGATGGACTTGATGATCTTGGATGTCTTTTCCAACCTAAATATTTTTACGATTCTATGATTCAATAAGGGAAGTGTCCATGCAAGTACTGGTGAGGGGAGACTGCTTTTTATTTGTGATCAAGATGACTGGATCTCATGCACACTAAGGACAAGCAATTTCCTTTTGAGATAGAAACTTTTGAAGAAAAGAAGGAAAAAGGTGTGATTTTTTTCATTCCTGTAATCTGAGTAGTACAATTTATAATGTATAAATATTTGGTGTTTAAAACACTTTTGTGCATTTTAAGAATTTAACTCAATGTTTTAGTCCTTTTGGTTCAGTGGAATTTAAACAAATAGCTATTAACTATGTTTCTAATATTGGCTGTCCTGATTTGAAACACTGCTCTGAAAGACCCTATGTGTTTTCAAGAAGGTTTTTTTCATGTGTGTTTATATATATATATATATTTTTTTTTTTTTAAACAGGAATTTAATTTTATTCTGTGAATTTCACTGAAAAAAAAATAGAATTTCCAATGGTTTAAACTGGCTACAAAGATTTAGAAAGAGAAGGCTCTGACCTCTTTGTGGCTTTTCAGTACTTAAAGGGGTCTTATAAAAAAGACAGTGACTGCTTGCTCAGTCAGATAATGACATGACAAGGGGAAATGGTTTTAAGGGAGATTTTGATTAGATATTAAGAGGAAATTTTTGATTCAGAATGGG